>NW_009623907.1:0-19559 GCF_000690535.1 Cariama cristata | reverse complement strand
AACTCAATACGCTTTTGCCTATGCACTCTGGAGCTGGTGTAACTTTTCCATTAACTTAAACAAATGCTGCTGTATTTTTAGACCATGTAATTACCCTACATCAGCAGGCTGGCCCTTGTGAAAGTACACTGGAGAAAGATTCGAGCCCTATGTTTCTCTGCTTATAAAACTCTGAAATCCAAGCCCTCGGATGTGGTGATTAATGAAATGCCTCTTGATCATTTGATCTGATCCCACTTGCTGAGGTAAATTGTTTTAGTTTTCCATTGGCATAGATAGGATTTTTTGGTATAATGACTGGAGGCTAAAGACTTCACACTTGAAAAGACATACCACTCTGTGTTAATGGATGACCACTGAGAATTGAAACATTTTAACCTTCTTCATTCCTCCCTCAAAGATAAAAGACTAAGGAGATATTTTTGTTATGTCCAAAAAAAGTTCCTTGCTTGAAATGCTGCAAGAACGTCCTGGTAATAGCATTAGCTCTATAATTCTGCCGTTCAAAAATCTCAACAGCTCTGTGATTACAAGCATTTGTCAAGCGGCAACAGGCATTTGGCAATGACAAAATCTGTCATTTTTTCTGAAGGTGGAGCGTGCCAGTCAACAGCTGCATTAGGCTGTCAGCATAATGCACCACAAAACATCAGCAGATTCACAATGCCATCATTAACACTTTAATTCAATGTTTTGATAACAAGAAGCTCCACGAGGCATACAGTTGGCCTCTTCTGTCATAGAAGTCAGTGCCTACTTCAGATTTGTCTGTGCTGAGATTCAACATGGTCACTGTGAAACATGGCCAGGCCATGCTTCATTCGTTACAACATTTCATTTTCTTTCTTTGCTTGTAAAACAAATTTCAGTATCAGAGAATGAAGAACTGATTTTAAAAAATGGTATTGCCAGGAACACCTATTAAAATATTCTGCTATCCAATTAAACAAATTAGTAATGCATTAAAAATTACAGCACAATGAAAAGCTTTAGAACATAAAAATAAACACTTGTAGTGGAATTTTATATATCACACAAAGGCCAGTGGTTTCAGCGAGCAGTAGTTGTCATTGAAGTTCGTAAATAAAGTCACACGAATGTGTTTGATGCATCTGATTTATCAAGACAAGCAGACACTAAAGCAAATGGTGCTTTAATGAATAATCTGCTTTGCTTTATTTTATAGGCCAATACAACTACTTGCATCTTGTTCTTGACCTGTAAGGTCATCTTCATTTTAGCACATGGTTCCCAAGTGTTTAAGAATATGTGAAAACAGTCATCATTTCTTTTCCTTACTAATCTAAAGAAGAGCTTGATAAGCAATTTTTTTAATGTGTGTTTTCTGTCATCCGTTCTTGTAGGAGCTGGATGCAGAATTTGCTCCTATGAAGGGTCCTAAGAATATCTCCTACATTTCTGATCATTATGTCTCAGTGGAATAGGAGTACTATTACAGGAATGGGAATCTCTCAAGTAGGTAGAAACAACCTCACAGCAGTCTACATTGTGTATTCAAGAGCTGTAGCTGTCCAAGAAACGTTAGAGAAATGGACATCCAGGTATCTCTCTCCACTCAGATGGTGCCTGAAACACTAGGGGATAACAACCCAAAAGGCAGAGCCTCTGTGAGTGGGCACATGGATAAAGCTCAAGATGTTTTTCAGGGGAAACATGAGTTTTGAGAAGTGTAATCTACAGGCAATGTCCTTAGCACTGGATGGCATGACGGCTGAGGAGGCCTCAAAGTTTGCAATGAGAATGCACCATACAGAAAACTCTCTCTGGGTGGCAGAGGGAAAGGAGGAGAAAATGCCATCAACTGACCTTAGCTTTTAGAGGTGTATTCAGTTCTTTTCTATTCCCTTTGTCAATCCTTTATTTGTTAGCATGAATTTTCTACTCCTTGAGAATTTTCTCACCACCTACAAAGCAAGTATTGCCCAGAAACTATACACTAGGATATGTATTTCCAAAACCAGCTGGTAAATACAGCAAAGTTGTGTGTTAGGCCATTTAATGGCTTTGACAAGAAAATAGAATCTCATCCTGGTTACAAAGCTCAGGGAAGAAGATTTTGAGCCTGCATGTCACAGATTACCCACAGCTCCCTGTGATGTAGAGGAAAAGTAAGCAATCTCATAATCTCTGAAAATACCAATACCATTTAACCTGTATTTTCACAGGAAGCAAACTGTTGTTCATAAAATACAACTTTAATTACCTACCTACAAGTTTAAAAAGGGTTGACAGTCTGAACTCTTCTGAATGATGGTACTTCAAAAGCTCAACTGAAGAGGCTGAAACGTGAATGAAGTATCCTGGTTTTGCAAATGACTCAAAGGAACTGTATCCCGAGAGCCATGTATTCTTGTGAATGACAAATGTAGATCTGTTGTGAAACTCTTCACTTTTTTTCCATTTAGAAAGAACAAGAGTATTATTGGAGACCAACTGAAGAAAATAGTTTGGTCTCTCAGCTGTTTCAAATGAAATCAAGTTGGAATCTGAAAAAACAAAACAAAACCAAAACACCAAACCCATACAGTACTCTTTTACTTGCTGATATATACATAATAACCAGACTCATTCTGATGTACCGCTACTGATATTAGTAGTATGAGCAATGAAAGCTGACTTTGGCCTTACCAGTGAAAAAAGCCTGAATCTTGTAAGAAAATATACTATATATGGATTTCAGAGTGCTAGATTATGATGGATATTTAGTTTTCTAAACACCGTACAGATTTCAACAGTAATACAAGCAAATTAAGATATTTGCCCACACCAGGATAAAGGAATATAGCCCTGCAGTCAAGTAGAACTTCACTTTACAGCTTTCACTAAGCCATTTCTTTAATAAAAATTTAAATTTCATCTAACTAGCTTTACAAGTAACATTTGCCATCAGGAATTTATAGTTTAAAAGTGCAGCCTTTCATTAAAAATAAATGACAAAAATGTATTTTGCATTCAGCTTTCTAAGCAGTCAGCTCTCTAGCCCTTCCCCTAAGAATGTTAATAGCAAAGTCTGTTTTCTAGCAAATGTACGCACATGATACCTTACCCTGAAAACCGTACTGCTGATTTCAAGCACATCTCTGTACAACCAATTGCAAAGTGGCAGATTTTGAGCCTGTTACAGGCATCTGTTGCTCACAGAATTACTTCATTCTATTTTGCTGTAAACTCTGCTATTCCCTTGAAAACAGCCATTAAACTACTGTAAAATCAACTAACCCTCCAGGCCTGGGCAACATTTCTTGAAAAAAAGAATGCATAGAAAACAAATGTTCTCTACTAGACAGATATACTATCACATTCTGGTATACCACTTCTGGAAGATCAACTTGTTTTCTGAGCATAAAAACTTCAATTAATCTGAAAATCATAGTGGCACTCATGAGTATCTTTTTATTAATTGTAGCAAGTAACTATTTGATAAGTAACAACGAACAGTCAGTGTGATTTATAATACCTGCCATATAGGCAGTGTACCAATGCCCAAAACTTTCCATTGTCTACAATTTGTTTGAAACTGATAAAACACATTCATTTTTCTGAAGTACCAAAGAACCAAGAATGTCATACAGATGAAGACATGGATATGAAAAATATTGTATTGATTGCACAAACTCCTCTACAGCCAAATGATGAAATGCCATTCCCTCAAATTGGACTATCAGGAACAAATCCCATTTGCCACATTAAATTCCGCACGAGAGATTTTTATATGGGAATAGGACTGACCTTCCCTTTCCAAACCTAAATTGAACGCAATGTACAAGTGTCTCAAAACTTCAAAACTATGACTAATAAAAGAAATCTGGCCCTGATATTCTGTTACATGAGTTCTTGTGTCAGTTCTACAGACAGCAGTATTACTAATCAAATGCCTGTCATTTTTTCAGCTGAGCTATACCCCTTCTTTGACTACACAAAGACAGCCACCTTCAGGCTGTCCAAAGAGCTGACCAGGGACTCTGGGCAGTAAAATTGTATTGAGTCTGTGGGCATTAAAGTTGTGTATGCAGACAAGTCTAGCATTTAATCAATGTCACAAAGTGCTGAATACATTCTCGTAAACTTTCTCCACCTGTCTGAAAGGTGTGCAAAACTTCTTTTATCTGCTGAATAAGCAACACATTCCTTCAGTGGAAACTTAAGTCAGGACCTGAAGGAGACAAATTTGCAGTACGCACCCTTACACAGCTCAGGTTAGTGCCAACGGGCATCACTGTACAAGTGGGCAGACAATGAGCAATGATACCAAAGCAAGTGAATTAGGGAGTACTTTTCTTGTATCATTTCTCTCCTGTTCTTTCCCATGTCCCAGTTCTGTCAGAGCAAAGGTTGAGGGAGCAAGACATATCTGGAGCACTGGGCTACAACACCAGTTTGGTGCTTCTGAAGTTTGGGGTGGGCGGCTGTTGCTTTTCAATTACAAGTATCTGTTTATAAAGCTATAATCATCTAATCAAAACCAACCAAATGAAAATTTTGGCAGCCAATATTAAGGTGCACAATCAGCTGATATGGAAAAGATTTTTTTGACCCAGGCCTATTCTTAAACATAGGCTCGTATTTAAGGGCATAATTTGCTCTGCCTGATTTAATCCTCTAGGTTACAGTGACTTTACCGTGTGCTTTGGGTTTATAAAGTCCTGAAGTCAGCATAAAGCTCACTGCATGTCCAGGAACAATATCATCTTCTCTCACTGGGAAAACAACATCATTCACCAGTTTCACTGCCATTACAAATTCTCCATCCAAATAGCTGACCAGTTTGTATGGGCCCTTTCCCAGAGCTGTTGAGGAAAAAAAAAATATATCAGAATTACCTTTCATGTCAAGTGTCACAAATGCTTGAGCTCTAAATATTATGACACAGCACATAATGAAAAACACATCTCTGCACTCTGAAAATAGCTCTAGGTACCATACACTAAACTATAATGACAACCAAAAAAAGGCAAACTCTTTTAGAAAATACCTGTTCTGAAACCTGTCCAAAACACCTAGCTTCAATTTTAAGGATTCATATTCAGCTTTCTTCTCCTCCCTCTCATCACTTTGGTTTCATAGTCACTTTAATAAAGTTAGCTGAGCCTTCAGTTATTTGATTTAGAAGTAAACAGTGTTTTATAGACCACCCTGGGATCCCTCTAAATTGTTTATTTGTATTGTTGAACTGATTATACACTCCTTACTATCCTTTAAAATCTGTTTTATTAGTGTTCAAAGTGTGAGGCATTTTGCAGGGAATAAAAGTTTCTTGTCATCAAGTAACTCCTTGAACAGTGTAGATACAAACATAACCACTGGGAACTGAGACAGGAAGAAATCAGCATCATAAGCAAAGGAATGGTCATATTTTACTTATCAGTAAAAAAAAGCCAAAAGCATGCAAAGTTATCATTTCACGAATCTTACAACGTCACACCTCCTCACTTAGTTCCAATTTCACTGCAGAAAAGTATTTTAAACTTTATTTTTAAATTTTATTGGAAATTATTTTTGTAAACTTCTCTGTTAAAACCAGGCATTTCAGACCACACCCAAGCAATTCACCTCACTACCATTTTACCCACAGGTCAGGACACGGCAAGCATACATCTAACGTAGAAGCATCCCAGAACTTCTCAGCTGACAGTTGCAGCTAATGCCATCGACCCTTAAAATTTATTCCAATAGGTTAAAAGTTTGGACTGCAATTTGCAGCATGCCCTCATATTCTGGTTCTTCCTAATCTTAAAATTTATTAAGAGTTTTGAAATCCTAAGGAAGCTGCACTACAACCAGAGTTTTAGATTCTAATGGCACAAATATGTCGCCAGTTAGGACAGAAGGTCATGCCTAGCTAAACATGTACAGTGATATCTGGTTACCTTCAGCACAGGGAGCTGAAGAACATTTTAAAAATTATTTAAAATTACTTAAAACATCTAGTGTTCTGGAAATGTTATTATATATTTAAGTATCACATCTTGGGTCCATCCAGAACTGAGAAACCACAGTCACCAGCTGAGAATTTCCCCTTACCAAAGACAAAAGGCTTCTGCTCCTGCTTCTAGTAGGACTAGAACTATTTCAATCTGGATTCATGACAAAGTTACACAGAGAAAAACCTCTTCTTGTCTCCAACATGTAAGTAATTCTGGGGAATGCTACTGTATTTGAGGCAGAGAACAAAATCTTCAGCAGAGAGTTGATTATTTTTTTTTCCCCACTGGTAGCTCTGAAACATCTTATGTTGAATACTGATGAGCTGGATTAGCAAACAGTAGCAAGATACGAAGTGAGAAGTATATGATAACCATGTTTATTAGAAGCTGGTCACATGCACAATTCTCCACTATTTCAACTAATTTCCATCAGTGAGAATTCAGTAACAAGTAAAACTACTAACACACTTGAAAATTCTATGTTATCATCTAACTTGACTTCACTACTACTACAGATGTTAGCACTGCACTTTCAATCTGTTACAACTGCAGTAAGATTATCTAGTATCAGACTGTATTCCATTTATAAAACAAAACAAACCAAAAAGAAATTTAAAACTGCAATCACCTCTTATATTCACCTGGCCTTTACTTAAATTAATTTAAAGGCTTAAATAGTGATTTAGATAAAATTCCACTGCATTAGCAATTTGACCCCACTCGAAATCTTTTTAGTAGTCAGTATATGAGAAAATGCAAATTTCTTGGTCATATTGTTTGGGCCTGGCACACTGCACAAGTCTCTTCTAATTTAAACTCAGTCCTTCGTCCAAGATCTTTCTGGGGGTGAGCTGCTGCAATATGGAGTCTAACAGAAGATCAAAATATCATGAACCATCTGGACAGACAGGCTTCTACATGAGCTTGATAAAAAGAGTTACAGAATAAATAGCAGCAGTCCTGACCATTCCTCACATCAGGCAGGCTCGCAGTGGTTGTATGTATGCCACATCTAACTACGCAGACACTCGCAATGTAACTTTAAAATAGTCTGATTATGGGTTCCAGTGTTAACACAGCAGTACTGCACCCAGTGCAGATTCAAGGTTTACTCCGGCACCTTGTACAAGTTTTGCACCTTTCTCTGAAAGCCATTCTAATGCAGCAGCAATGCTTGTCGCTCAGGAACTTCTGAGGTCAGACATACCTGAACAGAGAGGTTTTGTGACCATTTGGTCACAAAAAGTTGTAATATCTTAATAGCTAGCTCCCTCTGGAGGCTGCAGAGGAGACCATGATTGGTCTCACAGACCCACTGGGTATCAGTTTTTAACTGCAGCACGCCTTAAGCAAGTAGTGCCACTAGTACTATTGAGTTGAATAGTCTGCTAATTACTGGATGATTTAACTGTTTAATCATGATCCATAAATGCAAAGAAAACAAGTCAAACATGTATTTTTGGGAAAGGGCCAGGAACAAAAAAGATTATGGAAGTAAAAGCCTTTGAAAAAAGCAAAATAAAACAGAATCTTGGCTATTTAAATAATATATCATTAACAACTGTTTTCATTAACACAATTATTTTTATAAAAAGTACTAAGAGTTATATAAAGAAACGAAGGATTCTATTGACATTTTATCAGCTCCTCTAGGACTTACCTTTGTTGAAATATTCACAATCATAAGCTAAAAAATAAAAAGAAAAGAAATGCAGTTGCAGGCATTCTGCAGATAAACAGGTTTTCTATTACCCTTTACGATTAAGAGGTAAGCCAAATGCCTAACCAAGTTAGATCATACACAAACATTCATTAAAAAATTATTGCCAAATATTTACTTTACTGCTTTAAATAAAACTGTAATTTCAATTACACCAACTTAAATAAAATACTGGTTTCTAGCAGGAAACACTAAGCTTACATACCTCCAGCTGTCTTTTTGTGACCTCTAGTGGTTAAAACTAAGCATTGCTGTCTTTCCACGCTCCTTCAAAACATATCATTTCTATCAAAAATTAAGAGTAACCTTCTTGCCCTACAGCAAATTTGTTGTGTGACTTTGAGCAAGCTGTATATTCTCTCTGTGCAACTGCAAAGCTGGAAAAATGCTTGTTTCCTTCCATTCTTTCTATCTTGCCCTTTTTTATGACATCTTTGGGGAAATGACCATTTCCTGTCAGGCATTTGCACTAGGTGCTGTAGAACGGTGATCTCAGATTTTTTTTGTAACTTCTAAGCATTGTTGAATAGGGATATTAAGATAATGACAAAGTCCTGCTTAAAAACCTACTTGTTTTCTTTATATTTCACACTTACTCTGGAGGCAATAGTAAGGCAGCTATGTTTCCTAGGCCCTGTTAAGAATTGAAGTCCTCCTGAAGATGGAAATTACTTGAGCTGTTAACTTCATAACTTTGGTTTGAGGCATGTATGCGGTATCCTAATATAGGCTCCCCATGACTTTTCCTTTCACATCAAAGGACAAGGAATTAAAAACAGAAGAGCACCACCCACAAATACAGAAAGAAGCACGTAAATCCAGCTAGACCAAAATGAACTTGGAGGGCAGCGAGAAGCACCCACTGATCTTCCTACCAGTGTGGCTTCATGATCCAGTTCTTGGGCCCAGGTAACTTAACAGGATTGATTTTTCAGGTCCGGGTCTCATGAATGCAGCCCGTGGCAGCCACGGGCAATGCTAGTTAAGTAAACTTACGACACACTCTAGGGGACCTCCAGTCTACAGCAACTCCATGCTGGCAGCACTGATGGGCATATGCTGCTACACTTGTACAGAAACACTCACAGTCACCTCCTTGGTTACAACCACATGTATCTGTCAAGCAGTTTGAGTAAAACCAGGTGACGTCAATCTGGAAATATAAATATCACTGATCAAAAATATTCACATAGACACTGGTGACAATCAACAATACAAAGCTATGAATCTTTCAAAATTTAATATATAAGACTTCAGAGTATTAAAGATTTTAATTTAAATGTTTCCTGAAACACAAGAAAAACAGTTTATTAGAACACTTCATTAGAACACTTCATAAGATCTTGTACAATACTTTGTAACACAATTAAATCAACAACCCATTAAGAACATGCACATAGAAATGTTGATGTGAGCTAATGTTTTGTATGGTTTTGTAATATTTAAACCATAAAAAACTACAAAGAAGCTTATTTCATAAGAGAAACTCTCTCTAAACTGATCATAAATCAATAAATTTCAGAAGCATTAGGAAAGTTAGATATACATAAAATGTAAGAAATAATAAAGTAGACGGAAAAATCTTCACGTGAAAGTGGTTCATTCTCTTCATATTATTAGACAATTTCACGGGTGAATTTGTGGTTTCTCCCTTAGATTATTTTGAAGTCTTTTCTTAAGTGAAAAAATTTCAAAGAAAACTGTCAATGCTAAGTTGCTCCTTGAATTGTCATGCATTCTACATGGATTTACACTTGAATAATACTTACACACTTATGAAGAGCTTGGTTACTACCTACCTTATACAAAGGACTACACCAATGTTACATTAATACAACTTTAACTTCAGCTTCCACTTTCTTCCAAAATAATACACAAAGCAACCCTACAAGATTCCTGGTTGTCTTTCATATGAAATCTCCTTTCTCCTCAGGAACCTTTCTGACACTTACACTCTTTAAGCCATGCACACAGTCTCAATACCTGAATATGGACATAATTTTCCATACAGGACCTAGCTCTGGAAATCAGCCCCCACCCCACCATTCTCCAACTGAACCTGAGCCTGTTGACTATCAGAACATGTAGAATGGCTCATTTATTTCCTCAGGTTGTTGCCTGAGTGAGGAGATATATGCCTTTTTTTTCTAGGAATGCGTTCTTAACATATGATACTGCCTAGAAGAAACTGTCAATTTATTTAAATATGCCTGAAAAATGTGTGTGCTATGTAATACATTTGAGCAAAATAAAGCAAGCAGTTATGATTATGTAAGTAGTGCTTGGGACGAAAAAAAAAAGATAACACAAGTTGGGTATAATTTTTGTCTGCATTGATTAGGAGACTAATAGGACTACCCATATTGCAGAATGTTAAATTGGTGCCAAAGTGGCTTACTGTCTAGGTCAGGTAAGTGCAGATAGTCCAGTTAAACATTCACATTTTAGAATCAGAATAGGTAGGGGTTAGAATTTCTCCATATTCTCTTTCACTATAGTACTCAAAATTATTACGTTACAGAAGACAAGATGAAGATTTAAAGTGATGGAAGTTGAAGAGTAAAGTTTCTCTCTAGTGATATGTTGACTTTCACATCTTTCTATACATGACCACAACTCACCACTGGATGGCAAGCTTCAAATGCTTCACTTAACAGTATTCCACATTCCTTCTTGGCAAATGGCTCTCTAAGGGGATTCAAGCTGCATGGATTTCGAATGTCAGAGCTGTCAACACACTTAAGCAGAAAGCAAAATCAAGGTGAGAAACTTGTTTCATAATCACTTTGTGTTTGAACTCACAAAGCATAGTTTTGTCTTTCTTTAAAAATAAAAAAAAAAAGTAAAACACAAAACAAACGCGTCATTTACAAAATTAAAGCCAGACTAAGATATGGAATTAAAAGGGGATACTAATCTGCAGAAAAGGAAAAGTAACAATCTGAAGAAATGTTTCATTTGTCTGAGAGCAGCAGAAAAACACATACATATATATACGTCTAAACAGAGCTGCCATGCAGTCCTAATCTGCAGTCCTTACACCTGAATAGTCTAGTTTACATAAATAACAAAGATCACTCGGATGACGTACTTTAGAAGTGTGAGAAATCAGATCTTTTTACTCTAACTACTAGCAAGGAACATTTCTATGAACACCACTAGACATGACATTAAAAAAGTTCAATTTTTAACTTTACAGCTTATGTAAAGAGTATTTTTTCTTTCCATTGCTATGGTTTCACAGTTAAATATTTCCCAGCTATGAAAGATCAGCTAAACTGACAACAGTCTAAAGTGAACCCACTATTCTTCCATTACATAAAAAAATGATTACTTTATTGTTCAAAAAGTCTTCAAAAACAGTTGTAGATTCAGAATATTGTACAGCATTTTTCTCTACACTGTAGTGCTGTGTAGAAAAAACAGTCATTATTTTCTTCTCTTTAATGGATTATGACATCTGTAAGAACCATTGATATTGCCATTTGCATTGCTGTCCAGTTGATACTTCCAGGAACAAATTTCTGATTTCATTCTAGATAAATTATACGATATAACAGCAAAAAATCTACTAGCAAACACATTCTATGTACCTCTACAGCTGTCCAGCTGTTGCCAAACTCTTGTGAGTTTGTTAATTCAAAATTATCTGGAGTCCTCAATTCATTTACTGTCTTCAAATCAAAATTTCCACATAATCCAGTCAATTCACCCTGGGAAAACAGATAGATAGAAGAACATATTTCCACATGACACGAAACAGTACCAGCCACAACTGTTTTCAAAACTTGTTTCTTAAGTTCCTGTCTTCAGTTGCTTAATTATAAATTTGTCAGGATTTGATCCTTTTCAGCTAAATTTCAGCCACAACAGTTCAGTTCTTTGTGATAAAGCAGCTATGGAAAATATTTTATTTTGACATCAATATTATTCCCTTTCAACTAAGTATCTCCAAGTCTTTGAGAAAGGAGTTGATCTTTTGTTCAGAGAAGTGATCTGTTTGCTAGCCATGTGCTTTTTTTTATGCTTCAGCAAAATAACACCTGCTCCAGTCATATATTGAATGAGTACTGAAGGAGAATATTGCCCCAAAGATATTTCTGTTGTTACAGAAGTTAGACAGTACGTAGTGACTAAAAAAAGTAAATGAGAATGAATATTTTAATTGACGAGGTAGTTGAATGCTTCTCTACTTGACTCTGCCACTGAGTTCCTTCATGATTTCTGACACATTGTCTATTCTCTGAACAATGAAAACATGACTTACTTTATAAGACTAAGAGAAATACCTCAAAGAAATGGCAGTAAGAGCGTTGACTTCCACTTACCTGCCACTGATGACCCATCTGCACATGAACTGTTGTTCTCTGATCCCAAAGAATGGTAATGTGCTCATCAGGAAAATGAAGAACAGTGAAAAATCCAGCTTTCCATAACTGCATTTTTTGTAGTTCATCTATGTAACTCGATAAGCTCTGTTCAAAATAAAACAAGGCAGCTTATAATGGAAGTACTGTCTTCACAAAATGCTCATTTGACAGGAAAAAAACCACCTAAATAAAATGAATGACACAGTTCTCAGACTGAAGTCCAAAAACTGACAGAAGACCAGAGGGATAAATACTTAAACAAAAGTGGTCTGAATTTTGATTGTGAACTGTGCTATATTTTTATGATTTTCCTATTTTTAAAGTTGATTTTAGATCAATTTTACAGGATGGGTAATGGCAACTGGAGCGAAGATTAAAATGTTAACAGTTCATCTGGGATGTAAATTAAAGTTCCTAGTTACGATATTCGCTTAGTTATACATCATTGCATTCAGAAGGTCTTAGCCATACCCTTTTTTTGAATATGGATAGGTATAAAGATGCATGGAGCAACTTCTTGAAATAAGGAATTGTCTAAATATGTCCAGAGATTGCCATCTTATTTACATAAAGCATTCTTCTCTCCATCCAATAACAATCAGATTCCTATTTATTTGTAGCATGGACTAAGATGTCTGGTTTAATTACACAATACCTTATTCAAAGAGACACAACTTCCTTTGTATAGCCAGTCTATAAAATTTAAATAGTACTATTTATACTAAAATTGCTAAAAATACTAAGTATTTACAGCAATAGAGTTTGCACTTTGGCCAAAACAAAAATGAAATTCAGGCTGTGGAGTGTAAACCTGGGACTGCAATTTATTTTTTACAACTGAATAGGAATATTCTGCCTATACATTCCAGACCAGACTAAACTCTAGTGGAATTAATAGCGAAACTCCCAGTGACTTCAAAATATCTAGATCTTTCCCAAGTCACTAAACAGTAATTAAGTCTAAACAAAAGAACTACAATCATCTCATCTAACATTTTTGTTAAATTTAGACAAGATTTTGTTTCAGGTTTCCATTGAATAATACAGATGTGATCAGCATTTACAGTAAAGATATTTATGCCTCTGCTACTTAAGTGGCACAGTAGGTTTTTGCTAACGAAAGGAAAAAACACCCAGAGAAGTACATATGCTACCTTTTGATCAGTGTTAAAGACTCAAACTTACTGGATTTCCAGTTTCATCATCAAATATTAAAAAAGATTTTCCAACATTAATGAAAATATTTTTTCTGCAAATGATTCCAGTATTAAAGCAGTTAATATTCTCTATAATAATAGAAAGACTGCTGGAAGTACCCTGAAAAAAAAAAAAAAAGAAATTCCCACTTTTAAATATACTGATAGAAATATATATAGTCACATAGTTCAACTAGCAGAAACCTGAGTGTATGATTATTATGTTATGTATGATTCAAAGTCCAAGCAACATCAAATCTTAAAAAACAGTATTTGAGACTCAATAAAATGTACAAATAGGAAATAAGTAGAAGGGTAGTTTTTAACAGGTAGTTTTTAAATCCAATTTTAGAGAGGTTTTACAAAAAAAGTCTCACCTTAACGAGGTAAACCTTACAAGTTCCAACAAAGTCAAAAGTTAGTCCATCAAACGTTCTGTAATGCCGATCCCCATATGCAGTACACATTGATGGGCAAGGATGGAAGGTGCATTGAAATGATCCATGCTGGCAAATGCTGAAAAACGTATGACCAATAATGGTAATATCAACTGCAACCACAGACAAATGATTACAGCTATTGCACTGAGAAGCTAAAAACCAAAAGCCATGCAAGTATGATGACAGTGGACTGAAGCACTTTGAAACATTAACTAGAAGCAGCATATATAAATTGATTCTCTGAAAAAATAAATTTACATATTGAACTCGTAGTCTGTATTTCTTCCTGTCAGAATTTATAGGTTCCAGAAAACATAGACACTGAAAGGGTACTTCTTTTGTTGAAACAAGAAAACAAAAAATACCATCCAAAGTAATATAATTTATTTTCTAGTAACTCACATCAATGATGTGCCACAAGGATAAATCCTTCTTTTTCAGCTTCTCACAGAACATTTGTTTCTATATGAGCTGAATCCTCGAATCAACAAGCAATGTGGCCTGTTACTACAGTCTTTATTCACTCTCTGTTTGAACAAGAATTTCACAGAAGTACTAAGGAAAAATTCTAGTAGCACTATTTTGGTGCTTAGGTTCCTTAAAAGAACTGTGTTTCGGATTGTTGGTATGTCTAGGTATCACCAACCCTAAACCCTAGCCCAACAGTTCAGGGGCTTCCAGAATAATTCAAGAACTGCCTAACAGCGACTCTTTGCAGCACTGGATACTATGTCTCTTTCTGCATCACCCTCTTGCAGTCTAAATAAGATTTTTAGAAATTACATAAGATCTATAAATATTCGGTAGAATTTCATTTCCTGTATCCACAAGTAATTTTTAACATGTTTTTTATGTTTCTAAATCACCTGGACATTTATAAATATGGGCTAAACTAAAT
This sequence comes from Cariama cristata, assembly GCF_000690535.1. NCBI lineage: Eukaryota > Metazoa > Chordata > Aves > Cariamiformes > Cariamidae > Cariama > Cariama cristata. Next base: position 4,990 of record NW_009623907.1, on the reverse strand, counting down.
ACAGCATGTGATATAGTTTCAGCACATATCTAAGTTTATTTTTAAAAATATTTAATTTTTCATTTCGTGATTAAATGAATGCTTTACCTTTTACAACTCAAGGATTATCTGACTTATGGAAATATCTGATAAAGCACTAATGTTTGGCATCTCATATACTGAAGCACAAAGCAGTATGAAGTTTTCTGTCAGTATAACTTTTGGTCAGTATAGCTTCTCCTTTTCTGTTCATATTGCTATCAGGGTGTCAGAACACCACTGTTTTCAAAAGAGCAGCGGTCATCTAGAAAATCTAGGCAGCTCCAACTACTAGTAGCATCGTGTTTCCTTCTGTTCCCTTACCATGTAACTTGCACCAACCAGGAGTAATTGTCCAGATTTTCCAAGACTCTGCTTATCCCGATTTGGCCCACTGCTTGTGTTTTGTATAACCACATATATAAATATGCTAAGCACATGGCTAAAATAAAAGTACAACATGTAAAAAGTGTTTTTTGTACCAAAGCACAAGTAGATAGCAGTAGGACTCACCCAGCTAACTCTAGTCACCTCAAAGCGGTAACTAAGGCAGGAACCTAATCAAACTGATGGAGAGGCAAATAGAAGAAATTACATTTGCACTGAAAGAAGTGCTGCTTCTCATACTCTGAGACATTAGGCTTTAGTTCTACTCTTGGCCTATTCAAATCCTCCTCCACATCCCGATCTGTTAATGGCTCAGGCAGAAACATTCGTTAACATGTAAAGAGTAGGGAGCTCCTTTGCATACTTTCTTTTTCAGGAGTCAAGCCCTTCCTTCTGACTGTAAACGTGTTAAGAGATAAACAACATCTTCAAAGTCCTCTGCACTTATTTCATACTAAGTTTTGTTGATTGATGAAACAAGATGAAACATTTGTTTCATACTAAGTAATGTTTAGTTGTCAGAATCTAGAGAGTCCTAGTTGGAAAAGCAGAGCTACTAGTGTCTTCCAAACTTAGTCAAAGTTTTTTAAAAACTATTTCCAAGAAGTATTTGTTTAAGAACACAGAAGGCCCAGTTCAGCAGCACACAGAGACCAACCAGCATTTGCTCAACAGTCTCAACGTATGACAGCAAACCAGCAAAGCTCACTGCACCACCCATCTTACCTTGCACAGCACAGCACCAAAATGCTGCTCTGATACCTTCAGTTAGCGTAATAACATTTCGTGTTTAATCTTGCAAGCACATGCTAACGATTTCAGGCAGTGGTGCTGAAAACCAAACTTGGGAAACCCAGAACTACAGTTCAGCCAGATGCCAGAGCTTGGGTTGAAAGTTCCTGGCACTCCACTGGCAGTTTTAACAATTTAAGAAATTATTTTATTGCTGGTTTACTGTTCAATACACAAATCAGATTAACAGTTATGTTGCTAATACAAATCAGATATGAATAAGATGATACTTAGTATCAATACACACTATTTCTATGCACTAAATCACACTAAAGTCTATAACTGCTATGAGTGTCTAAGTGGGTTTGTTTGTACAGGAGTATTCTCATGCTTTGCACGAGCAAAAAATGCACATTTCCCTTGACGTATCAAATACACCCTTGCAAAAACACACAGCAGTCTCAAAGACTTTATACACTTTGTATCAAGCAGAGCTTGTTGCAGACTTCCCATCTGTCAGCGGACAACTGATTACCAGAAAAACATTATCACTTCATCTGTCTTTGCTTCTGGACGTGTAAGACTAGAAAAGCCATGACAAACTTAAGGATTTGTACATGAATTAACGGGCTTGGCCTCAGAAAAAAGAGAGAAGGCTAAATATCCAGTGTCTTTCTGCCTGCACTGCTGCTGCCTTTGGTGAAGTCTCATACAGTTTAAATGAGATATAATAGTTCTTTCTGATGCAAGCAATCCCACGCCAGGTCCAATTGGAGAGGTCTTTGCAAATAAGGGGGTGAATAATCCGGGTCGCTTTACCTGCCTGCCCAGTGGAGATGGCTTGTAAGTCGCTTCACCAGTCGACCAAAGGGCTACAAATATCTTCTAGAGCAGATACTGAGGACCTGACGAGAGGCAGAGGTAGGCAGTCAGCACAAGGCTGGAGGGGGCAACGACATCCAGACAAGGCAGTGATTAGTGCTGACTGGACAAGCCTTCACTGTACTAGTCTATGCTGAGCTGTGCAGGCCAGGAGCATTAGTTTACCAGGTGACACCAGTTAAATGTTCCTGGTAAGCTAAAAGAAGGGGACAAAAGGAACAAACTGCTCTGCTGAGAAGCTGGAGGCTACACCACTACTATAGTACCTTGACGCTTCACAATCCAGCTGATTTTTCTGAGGCTCTGGTAAGAAAAATAGTGCTGCTTAGTGCCAGCTTGCAACATTCAACAGTGGTCAGAGAAGAAAACAGGTGGGGATCATCAAGAAACAAGTCTGATTTAGGGTCATGCAAATGTCGTATACTTTCACATCTTAGCTCTTGTGAAGCTTATTAAAACAGTAGCATAGCATGTCCTACTGAGAGTGCTCAAGGAAACTTTGCAGAGTAAAGTAGCTATAGGGTATGTGCTGGCATTTAGAACACTGGATAGTAAAAGGGATAGGTTTCTGTATGTATTTGAGTGATCCTTATCAACCCTTGTCCATTGGAACATTTCCTTTTAAAGTTGATTGATTCATCAGTTATCTTATACACACACACAAAATTAGCAACCAATTTATCTGTTGCTATGCTCACTGGATGATGTTTCTCAGTACTCTCCTTAATTTGTCATTGTAGTGGGTGTATACTTATGGCCACAGGGTTATGTTTTGGGTCCTTAGACTGCTCAGATTCAATGTTAAATGTGAAAATGAATAAGTAAAAAGCTTTAGCAAATGTCACTGAGGTGTAATATTTGAAGGATTTTACCTGTACTTTAGGAACACTGGCCAAGGAATATTAATTTAGATCACCTTGATAATAAAAAGATTTTTCTAAATCAGGCTTTTCTTTTAAAAAAAAAATCCCAAATAGCTGTTATTTTGTTATATAAAAGTTCCTTGAAACAAGAAACCCTAAAAAAAGTCATTTTAATAGCTCTTTGAATAAGTGTAAATATAAAATTAGGGTAGATGATTTACCAGAATCTGGTGTGAACTTCATAGATTAAAAAACATGAAAGAATAATCAATCCAAAAATAAACAACTAAAATGAAATAATCACCTAAAGAGATCTCTGCTTACCATGTGTGACAGGAAGAAATTACTTTGTCACCTGGAAAGTATTCCTTTCCTTTCCATGAACACGGACATTCATCTGCGTCCAAGCACACATCCCCATGTTTAACAAGACTGTCAAAAAAAAGAACAATAAAAATTAAAATTCAGCAGAAGTACACCTGGTATCCAGATAAAAAATATTTTCCTAAACTTTTAAATTACTAGCATTACTGAAAAAAAAATATTTAAAATCATCTGAAATTGAAAAGACACAATTTTATTAATAATTTTATATGAGTAATTTGGTAATTTCCTTTCATAGGTACCTGAATATTTAATCTTTAGTAAGTGCTAGCACTTTGGGCATTAGCCCTTCAACCACTAACCCTGTGAAGATCTATTCATTAATGAACAAATTTTAAGGTCAGGTAAACTAAGATTTTCCAGACTTCCTCTAAATTTCACCAAATTTCTTGTAACTCAGCCAATTAACTTCTATTTATCTAAAGCCAAGAGTTCTTCCAAGAGATGTGGGAGCCACCACAGTCCTTTGCTCTAGTGGTACGTGCTCTTACTATCAAAAATCAGTGGTTTATTTATTCCAAGAATTTTTAAGTGAGGATTTCTCCTTGTTCTCTTCTTCACGTGATTTAAAAGAGCTTTCATTTGCTGCACACTTTTACTATAACTGTAGTTACACCTCTTGCTCTGTGAATAATTTAATCAATACCAAAAGAGCTATTGGCTACATGAAATTAAGTAAGTACATATTTCTGTACAACTGGCACCTTCATGCAAGCAATCACAAGTAACTTTATCGGCAGAAATATCCTCACAGCCTTCAAAGGAGATTTTCACGATAACACAGATAAGCATATGCATAACTGTTTACAGTTCAAGACTAATACTATAAATTTGTGCTTATAATCACAACTCCTAGACTAATAGATAAAACCAGAAAATTCAAAAAAACTGTGAAAAAGATTCTCTTAAGAGAGAAAGAATAGAGGAATTCTTGCCCGGCAAGACTAAATAAAACAACTAGTCTAATTTTTAAAGTAAAATATTTGTGGCTTTTAATAATATCCAGAAAAACTGGAATATGAGAGTTAGATAAAGAGAGATCTCAAAAAGACTCTACAAATAAATCTCAGGAAATATACCAGAAATATTGAATGATTTTATTTTAAAAGCTATTTTTTCACTGAGCCCAAAAAAGTTGTATTTCTTTCAAAGACTGATTAACTTTTAAAAAATATTGTAGTGCTATTGGACAAGCAAACAGATATCAACATAGGACCTAAAGGTCCAATAACAGATTACAGAATTAGTTTGGTTGGAAGAGACCTCTGGGATCATCAAGTCCAACCTTAGCCCTAACACTGTCATGTCAACTAGATCATGACACTAAGTGCCACGTCCAGTCTTTTCTTAAACACTTCCAGGGATGGTGACTCCACCATCTCCTTGGGCAGCCCATTCCAATGCCTAACGACCCTTTCTGTGGAGAAATGCCTTCTCATTTCTAGTCTGAACTTTCCCTGGCCAACCCCCAGCTTGCTACACCCTTCTTTCAGGTCATTGTAGAGAGCGATAAGGTCTCCCCTCAGTCTCCTCTTCTCCAGGCTAAACAACACCAGTACCCTCAACCGCTCCTCACAAAGTTTACCCTTGAGACCCTTCACCACCTTCGTTGCCCTTCTCTGGACACACTCTAGCACCTCAATGTCTCTCTGAAGTGCAGGGCTCAGAACGGGACACAATACTCAAGGTGTGGTGTCACCAGTGCTGAGTACAGGGGGATGATC
>NW_009623906.1:49038-57314 GCF_000690535.1 Cariama cristata | reverse complement strand
TTTGTTATCTCCTTTTTAATTATGTTTATTATTAATACTATTATTGTATTTAATTTTATTTCAATTATAAAACTGTTCCTATCTCAACCCTCCAGTTTTACCTTTTTTCTGCTTCTCCTCCCCATCCCACCGGGGCGGGGGGGGGTGGAGCGGAAGAGCAAGCGGCTGCACGGTGCTCAGTTGGCAGCTGGGGTTAAACCACGACAGGATCATACCCAGCAAATCTGGGAAATTACAGCCACGGCTCGGCAAAGCCCAGAAAGCACATGCCTAACCCTACCCTTCCTCCAAAACACTTGTGAGATGTATTGACAAGACAAAGCGGAAGAAATATTGCTGCCATTGGAGAAAGGGGGAAAGACTGAGTTGGCCAAGTCAGGCAAGAGGCCCGTGTCAGAGCCAGGAGCTGAAATCACCTCTCCTGAGGACGGTCTTTAATGTCATTGCCAAAGGCAGGCTTCCCTCTAATCAGGAGTTGACCTCCCCGTGGCTCCTTGTGCGAGATCCCTGTGCTCCACAGGACCTGCCACTTGGATCCAGCTTTTATCTTCTTTGCTCATCTGCCCTCAGTCAGCTTTGAGTGGACCATGCTAGAATAAGCATCACCAGTGAAAGGCTGTAAGAAGGCTTTTCCTATTGGGGGGAGGGGGAAACACACACGAAAAAAAAACCCCAAACCACTACCCCAAAAACCTTCTCTGAAGTTTTTTAACCCAAACTCCTCCAGGAGTTTAATGCCATGGTGGAGGACTGGGTTGTGCAGTGTGGCCCAAAAAGTGAGGAGGAGAGGGAGAGCAGGAATTAATCCTGTGGCACTTTGTGAGCAAAGACCCCAAGGTAGGGCAGGGACTGCCAGAATCTGCTCTGCAAAGCCTGGGGGAAACAGATAAAAGCTCAGCCCTGACTGCAGGCAGGAGGGATGGAGTTAATCAGAAACAAAATTTCACCTCTTTGCTCTTCTGCTCGTCTCTTTTAGGAAATCCTTGGTCTTGAAGAAAGGAGCTGGTTTTACAGAAATGGGGGTGACCCTCAGAGTTCGAGGGGCTGCTGGGACAGACTGCCTGCTGCACCGGAGGCAGAGGCTACTCCCTGGAGTAAAGGAGGTGAATAAGCAGGTTGAGTCAATGCTGCTGCACTTGATGGTGAGGAGCATGCCAGTGGCAGATGGGGTGGCCATCGCTGCCTGCCAGCTCAGCTGTGTTTGGTAGGAGGGCTGGGCTCAGACCCCTGGCAGTGATATCCGTGCAGGTCTGCACCCTGTAGAAGTAAGCAGGTTTCAGTATGCTGGTAACAGATTCCATTTGCAGACTGATTGGTGAGAGCAAGAGGCAGAAGGAGCAGCATGAGAGGAAGAAATTTAAAAGGAACATTTTTGGAGGAACTAGTCCAGTCTACCCTGTCCCGAGATGTTCACCTTGCAGACAGATGCTTCTCAGCAGTTAGTGGGGATGCGGTCCCTGCTCAGTTGCAGTTGCCCAATCCCTGACCTTTTAGGTCAGTGGGAACAGTCCCAGGCAGTCAGCAGGCTTGGGAAAAAGCCCCAAATGACAGAGAAAATTAGACATTGGGACCTTTGAACTGTTATTGCTGTTTGACTCATGGCTGTGGGTATTTTCCTCTCGGTGCAGCTGTTGGGAGAACTGGGGGTGGCTACTGGGAGATGATTGAATACATGTGACATCCCTGAGGTAAAAGAACTCTGTGGTGAGGCCTTAAAATGTTACGGCAATCCTAACAACCAGCAACTCTGGACAGGCGCTGCTGTCTTGCAGGACTATATCTGGGGGAGCAGGCGTTGGCTCTGGCGTGAAATTCCTTGAGTTATTTGCGAAGTGATAGCACCCTACCGCCCCAGTGTTACGTGAGCAAAGTCGAAGGGATGGTCTATTACCCCCAAAAACTTACTGCTTACAAAAGAAATGAGAAATAGGAATAAAGGGGCTGTTGCAAACTTGAAATCCTAAAAGAGACAGGAGAATTGGTCAAATGTGGGTGCTGAAGGCCAGGCTCCTCTAGCTCCTCTAGGTGCCTTCTCAGATGGAGCTGGCTTTTTAAGAAGGGTTTTAATGAGATGAAAAGGAGCTCATCTGCTCCAGAAGTTAGGACTGAGGATGTCTGCATCCTTGTCAGCCAGGTCCTCTATCAGTTGTACAGAGATGGTTGTACTTAGCCTCTGACTACTGTCAGGCTGCAGCTAAGGAAGCCACATGGCTGTGCTGCTCATGGCTGCTGGCTCCTCTCTCTTCCCAACTCTGCTTCTAAGAGGGGTCAGAGTCAGGGCAACAGTCAAAATGCCAGGGAAAACTTTCAGTGGTGATAGCTGTAGTTTCTCCTCCATCTGCAAAGCTGAAAATGGAGAGAGACCAAAAAAAAGTCTGAAACACCACAATGATGATAATAATCCCCAATTCCCTCGTAGTCAGTCTCATCTCACTCCACCCTTTATTTTCTTCTCCAGCAGGAAAATGCTTCCCCAGCATTGCTGGCACCCTTAGCAGGACAGATCCGGTGCAGGAGTTGTGCTGGGGGTGAGGCAGAGAGATAGCATGAAGAGCTGGGATGGGACACTGGGTTTCTTTCAGGACAGTGAGTTCCGATCATTGCTCTGCCAGAGATTTTTTCCATGTGACCTTAAGCCTGGCCTTTAAACCCCTCTCTGCCTCAATTCTCCAGCAATTAAATGGGGTAGTACTTTTCTCTTTAGCTGATTGGATTGTAAGCGCTCTAAAGCAGAGGCTGTTCTTTCTTAGGCTTGTGTACATCTCCTAGCGTGCCTGGTCCTGGCAGTAGCTGCTCCTGTGATAGTGATATCCCTTTTAATGACAGAGAATAAGCACATGTCCTCTTCTCTCTGCTCAGGATCAGCCAGTTCTTCCCCTTTAGGTTTCCAATCACAGCAGTTGCACCAGGGTCAAGAAGGCAAGGTTTGGCTCTAAATCATCTAAGTGTGAAAGCACAGCACGTGTTGTACCAGTCAAAGCGTGAAGCAACTCGAACTTCACGCAAATCCAGTGCCTGAGCCAGAGAGGAACACAGCAGCTTCTCCAACATACGTCTAAATAGCGCTGCTACACAGCACAAATTAGCCAGGCGCATTTCCAAAAAAACATGGGGCAGTGTCTGTTCGGAGAGGGAGGTCCCTGAAGACTGTGTCTCAGCCCACAGCATGCCTTGGGACAGGCTGTGTGTATGCTGAGCAGCTGGGTCCCTCTGGACCGCTGGGCTCTCACTAGCAGAGCTGGCCATAGGAACTCTGAACAGGTGTTGCAAATTTTTCTCTTTTTTTTATTTTTTACAATCAGGGTAAGACCATCTGTTATGCTCTGAGATCATTAATGATTTCCAGGATTGCCAGGAAATAGAAAATACTTCTGGAGCATACAATGTGTAGGGCAAACAAATAATATACATACACTTGCAAGAAAACAGACCAGGGTGTAGTATTTTATGAAATATTACAGTGGAGTGGCTTCCAGTGGTTTTGCCTTAGGAAGCTTCACAGCTGTTTCAAGCTGCTGAGCGCTTGGGGAGATGATCTGTATTTGCATGACAAAGGCAAAAACAACATAGTTGTCTAAGTTACCTCTTTCTTGGTGTGCCACACAAGGCTGCCTTCCAGCTCCTTGCTCAGCTAGGGGATAGGACTGCCTCTGCCTGCAGCCAAAGATCTCCGAGGCGTTATCTTGTCACTCAAACCCACCTCATATCTGGAGCACTTGGTGTTTGGTGTTTTGGACTGTAGCCCAAAAATCCAAATGAAAGCTGAAGCCAGTGGGAATCTTTCCATGAAATGCTCAAGGGTTTGCCTTGAATTGCTTTTGCTTTCTGCAAATCTGACCCAAAGCCAGTAGAATGACTCTGTTTTGGGGTACTCATGCTGTCCCTTTGAGGAGTGTTTCAGAGGTTAGGAAGAACTCACCTCCGGATGGAAAGCAGGGCCCTACCAGGAACCCGTGGGGTCCCATGGACCTAATCACCCCTGAAACCTTAATTAATCTCTTGTATGGGGCAAGACCACATAGTGCTGCTGTCAGCTGCTCACGTACAAGTCATCTGGTGCTCAGAGGTGGGCTGAGATGTATTCTGCTGGTGCAGTTTTGCAACTGGCCATCAACATCTGTCTCAAGGAAGCCGTTGACTTCTCTGGGACAGGCGGGATCCGGCTGTACTCCTGAATCAGTTATCAGGAGTCTGACCCAAGTGGGAGGCGAAAAGTCTCGTGGTAAAAACTTCTGGATGTCTCATTTGCAGCCAAGAAAAGGAGCTTAGTTTTCCTAGGCTGATATAGATTTCCTGTGCTTTGACAGTACAGTTTTTGTTTGGACGGTATCAAAACGTTTCATTTTTATGTGCTACTTTGCCTTTTTGATGGAGATCCTTTTATTAGAATATGACTTCAGTATGCTATATACTGTGTTGTTTTTATAGTATATTAATAATCTATTTTTTACTGTTATTGCAACAAACTATTTCTCCATCATAGAAAAGGAGAGATTTTATGTTATCAGAAAAAAAAGTCAGCAAACTATACTGATATTTCTAGGGTTTTTTAAGCAATTCACTGATAAATTTCCACCATGCAATTTTTACTCAATTTACCTTATTCTGTCTAAGAGCTTATACAAAAATATTGGGGCTTTCCAGAGAACAAAAATTACACCTTTCACTAGCACGAGAGTCCCTTTATAAACAGATTTCATGATCCATGTGATTTGGCAGTAAGAACCTGCAGTAATTTCGCATTACCGCTTTCATATTGGTTATTAAATGTACCTGAATTATAACAGCACCCAGGGGCTTTAACTGACCCTGAGGTTGAATATCATACAGAGTCAAAGTCCCTGCCTCGTGTAATTGCATGAAATAGCCAAGAGAGATATTGTTAATCCTCCTATTTTACATCTGGGGAATTTGGGAATGGAGTGAGGAATTATTTTCCGAAGGCTGTGCAGGGAATCAGAGGGAGATGAAACCGTGAACACTGGTCCCAGGACTCCCACGCAGCAGCAGGACCCCTAGCTGCTCCAGCAGGTGCTACCTATGTTTCCCATTCCATCTTGCCAATGGATTCTCCAGATTCCAGCCTTCTGTAGTGAGAGATCATGTAAAGCTCTTTCAAGAGCAACTGCTCTGTCCTGTTGTTTAAAACCTTGCTGTGTCTTGAGGGAACAGAAGTTTTCCTACCTGTCTTGAAACTTGTGGTATCTTCAGCTGTAGCATCACAGGAAATCAATCGATATGATCCTGCATAAAATCGTTTTCTCAACAGTGTCATCCCATCTGAAATTCAGATTTTCAGAAGGTTATCCCAGGAGTGGTGGTTAATACATGCATCTTTCTGAATTTGCTCAGAGTTAGTCGCTTACTAGGATTGTTCCAAACTTAAAAGCCAAACTTGGGAGTGATAAAGGGCTTAAACAGATTATTGTGGTTTGATGGTCCTACTCAGGTAGATAAGTGCATCTTTGCACCATATGTATGGCCTCTACTCCAGTTCATCCGAAGGATAGCCTGATTTTGCTGCCAGCAAACTTTTTTACTCCATCTGGGTGAAACTGGATGAAATGGCGAGGACTGGCCTGTCAGATTGCAACACAAGGGTAGGGCTTGCAGTATTTGTGGTATGCCGAAGAAGAAATCTGGTGCAGTGGAGTCTGGCTTGAAGCGGAGACTGCAACTCCTGCCTGCTCTGGAGACATGCCTACAGTCCCATGTAAGGATTTAGAGGGCGCGTTACTCAGTAGATGCACAACACTGCTAGTGCTTTAGGACAGATTTACACAGAGGGTGATTGGAGACAGACTACCCTGCAGCATGATTTGTTTGGGTTTACGGATTTCAAAGTGTTTTAATGGCCTTTTAAACAGCTCTTCCTTTATTCAAGGAAACCTGCCTCAGGCTTTCCCAGTTTAAATACCAGATTCCCATGGAAATCCAGGAGTCTAGGGACGTTTCACACTGACATTTATGCTTTGTGATGTCTTGCGTTAGATGCTACATGTAAAATGAATGCTACAGTGGAAGATCTTAGGAAAGAGTTCGCCTTTAATTTTGTTTACAAGATGAGAAATATAGTCTAGCCTTTCATGTTGCAGTTACCCAGGCTTAGAATAAACAGTCTGTTAAGATAGCATGATAGCATGCAGCTTGCCAGAGGTCTGCTTCATTCAAGTCTCACCTACCAAATGTTTAGGCAAGGCCACCTCCATTCTTTATGTATTTTTTTGTTTTAGCATTCTGTGAGCTTTCTAGGAAGAAAAAGTTTCCTGTTACAAGGTCCTGCAACCAAATATAGTTCTAACTCCTACCCTAACAACACTTTTGATGTGCTGTTCAAAGCAAATCCATCGAAGCAGGACACTGTTAATAAAACTCGGGAGAAACAAGAGGTCAAGTGACGTGAGTAAATAGACCTTTCAGTCTCTTTGGAGCTCCTATTCAAAGCCAAGAAGAATTTATCCTGACAAAAACACTAATTTTAACTTTGGAGATTGCTCTTTGAACCAGAAAGGACTACTTCATGCTAGTGGATTGCATAAAGACACTTATCCACATCTTTCCAGTGTTCGCAGATGTATCCAGGGACAACTCCTATTTTTTATACACTTTTCGATCAAAAGAAATGAGCCCCAAACTAGTATATTTAAACCTTTAGTGTCCTCTAGACTTGCAACAGTGTTTTAGCATGTCAGTAGTAGAATCGTGTGTAATATGAGATGAATTGTCATTCTTTACATTTATCATGTAATAAAGACTCGTGTTGGACAATTCTTGTGGTAATACAAGCTCTCATTTGAGCAGTAGGACAGTTGAGTGAATTTAAAAGAACTTCCCCTGGTTAAAAACTGATTCCTCTTGAAGTCTGTCCGATTTCACCTGGCAACCTTTTGAGAGCATATGCAGGTATCTTATGTGGCACTTGTGGCTTCGTACATACTGGCTGACATTCATCTCTGTAAGTCCTAGACCTTTTTTGTTGTTTCTTAGGTTCATGCATTGCTTCTGAATGGAGTCAGAGGTATTTAATCTGAGGAAGAGGTGCTGATGATAGGTAAGGGTTTACATGGGATGGCAACTAGCCAGGGCTCTCTTTACCTAAGGAACCTCTGTTTCTAAAATCTGATGGGGTTTTTGTTCATTTTGTTCTTCCAGAGAGAAATCCGCGATATCGCTTTCTTTTGCCATATGACCCCGTGCTTTTAGCTGCCTTTCCACAGTCCGCTTTGCATAACTGAGATAATGCCAGCGTGCAAAATAGCGCACATCTTGCAGAAAACTTATGCCCCAGATATTTTATATGGGAGTCACACATGTGAGGTTCCTATCTGGAAGAGCTGCTGCCTACCTTTGGGATGTCTGCCCTCTATATTTGGTAGCAGGTAGGACTCGACCCACTGGGCTGGCTTCCCCTCTTCTGCAAGGTTTTCACCAGCTGTCTCTCTGTCCTAGTTTCAGGTTGGTGCCATCAAGATGCACATCTACCTTAGCTGATGAGGAGAGCTGCACACAAGGAGACCTGTCTGTACCCAACAGCCATGACGTGTCCCGCTCCCTCTTAATGCAATAGATCGTGGAAAGCCATTTACTGATGCTGTTACATCCTTGTTTTCACCAGGATGAGTAACTAGAGGTAAGGAAGACTGTTGAAAATTTCATTTCACATAGCCCACCCAGCCCTATGGTTTTTCTCTCCACCTTGTCATTCAGTAACCTTGAGCTGCTTGTTGGTGTGGAGAGACCGCCAGCGGTGATGGAGAGATGTGTGCTCATTGCTTGGCAAAGATGTTTTTCGTGTAGCCACAAACCCAGAGCACTCCTGTAATGCTTGCTGCTCCCTGCCACTTCGTGCTGGCTCCCAAAGTCCAGAATTGACCTTGCAGAGGCCACTTGTAGGTTTTTCAGACCTCCAGCAAGGTTATCCCAAAATGGGAGAACTTTAGCAAAAAACGCACGCCTCACCAAATTTGAGTATCAAAGTCTTGTATCTAATTGAAACACCTTGGCATGGGCAGTGGGTCAACTGTGTGGTCTGTCAGCCTGGCAAAATACATATTGTATGCAAGCTTCTGTGTGCCCTGAAACCTCAGTCCTGCTATTTCCGTGTAACCTCAACTTTATAATTTCTGCCAAGGGAGATTAAGAGAAGCCTGTGGTATTCTTCAGGGATGAAAAGGAGGGTATTGGAAAACCTAAGCTGGCCCCAGCCTGTTGAATGTCCGATGAATGCTTGCCGATGGGGAGATAGTGTGTGGGATATACTCTGTGAGGACTCTTTC
>NW_009623906.1:47215-49028 GCF_000690535.1 Cariama cristata | reverse complement strand
CCCTTCTTTCCACTCCTTTGGCTCTGTGCCTTTTGATAGCAGTTTCCACGGCTGCCATCCTGGTGACATTCTTGTCAAATTCCTCCCTCGGCTAACGGACATGGTCATCAGACTCACTGAGCAAAAATGTTGTCCTGGTTTGGCTCGAGACCTAACTGGTCACCGTTCCCAGCCCTTGTGTGGATTTCTGTGCCCATGGACGCCTATGGCTCTTTCAGACTTAGGAGCAGCCCTGTGAACTAGTTACGTCCCCAGGTCCAAGGGGCTTCCCTTTCCTCCAAATGACTCATGGCCTGTGTGAACAGAAGCCCTTTCTTCCAGAAGGCTCCCAAAGACATTGGACATGTTGCAAAAAAGGGCAAAAGTCATTTGGAAATTACCATATGGTTGGGATAAAATGTAAAAAAAATTGCAAAGCGGGGTTTGCCTTCCCAAGGGAACGACAGGCTGGCTCAAATATACATCCCTCCCACCTATCTTTGGACAGACTGACTCACCCTGCGTGGCTGCTTCTTTCCCTTTCCATGGGCTACAGAGTCCTGCATGCCTAGCTTAGGTGGGCGTTTAACTTCTAGGATCTTTGCGGGATGCTGTATTATCTTAATTTCTCTTTTCAAAGCAGTTTGGTGTACTCACTTAGCAAGTCATTAGATAGCGTGTCAGATGAGTGTTCAGAAATACTGAACCATAGCCTCAGCTCAGTCTAGCACAATGCACAGAGAAGTAAAGAGGGTTAGGAACTTGCCCAGGCTCTTTTTAGACCCTTGATCTTAGTGGGTGAGGATGGAAAGAAAACAGCCACTGCTGGGGTGGATGCACAGAAATTGAGCATCCACGAACACTGGACATCCCTAGTTTCACTCTGGCGTGTGAGCACAGGCAGAGGCTCCCCTGGTTTGTGAAACTCCAGACTTAGAAGTCTTCAGTTACACTGCAAAAACTGTTACATCTGTGAGAAGTCCCAGAAGTGCAAATATGTTCACCTCTTATGAGTCTTTTCACTGTCAAGGCAGGATAAAATGACCCTACTTCCCTGGTTCCTCTGTGGGTTGGTAGTAGCCAGTCCAGCTGCTAAGCAGCTGGCTCATGCTTTAATGCAGTATGAGAATAGAGTAAAACATGTAAAACGTATTGTTTTAAGCCAGGCATAATTTTTGAGGCACATACGAATGGTGCTTGCAAATTTTGGTTAACGTCATGTGTATCTGAAGGCAGAGTTTGGATTTAAAGATAATTCCCTACAATGCTGAGTGAGAGGAGGCTAATTTTAACAAAGATACTTTTCCCATAGTTTTTCGTATTTCTGACTGTACATCCCTATTTACTTAAAGTACAGCCCTTACCGCAGTTATTACATCATGAGCTTACTATCTCTCCCTGGGAAAAGAAACACTTTTTAGGAAAAAAAAAGGGAGGGGGGGAAAAAAAAAGGAAGTGTTCGAAGAAGTTCAGAAAGCCTCAGATTCCTCTAGGGTCCCCAGCTGTGCTGTATGTTGTCCCAGCTGAACGCCAGACATTTCCGCTCTGCACATTAATGCATTCAAGGAGAGATCAAAGCGACTGTCTTGAAGTGTGCTTTGGGCCAAGTGTGTACGTCCTACCTTGAAACAGCCCTGATCCCTAAGGTTACGGCCCTTTATTTCTCCTTCCTTATAGGCCTAGGGCTGAACACGAGCTCTCTGGAGCTCATTATGGCTACCGGCCCATCAGTCCATAAAGTGACAGACAAGTCTTCAGATGCTTCATGGTCCCAGTGGCCTGGAAGCCACATCCTCTGCCGGACCACTTCTGGTGATGCAGCAATCTTTCCTTC
>NW_009623906.1:20037-47184 GCF_000690535.1 Cariama cristata | reverse complement strand
GAAGGGCGGCAGTACTTCTCTGATGATCTCATTGTATCATTTGTCCTGTTGCTACCACTCTTCACAGAGGTGCCTCCTTTGGAGGCACGTGTTGGTGGGTGGCCGAGCACCGATGGCGTTGGGGCAACCCTGGGCGGCAATTAATCTGGTGTGGTAGGAAAGCTCTGCCAGATACATTGCCCCACGGGGTTGGTTTAGTAGTCTAATGTTAGCTGGGCCCAGCCATTAGCAGGAAGCCAGGTTTTGGTGAGTCATATCTGCAAGCAGAAACCCTTGTCACAGTCCCCCTTTCTTCATGTCCCTGATGAAACTGTGTGGGGTTGTGACCGTGCAGCAGAGCAGAATGGGACTGTGCTCCACAGCACCCTTGGGTGGGAAAGCTGGCCTGGGGACTCTGCAAGGTGGCCAGTTCTGTCCAGCCCCACAGTAACATCACTGCAGAAGCATTGCAAAGCAGAAATGTAATAAACTGGAATATCTGGCAAAAATTATCTGATTGCCTCCTCGATGAAGTGAAGATGCAGGGGGCTGGACTGGTTCATGCACATGGTTTACCTGGTTCATATCTTTGAGTTTGGACCTGCTGTGGCTGTTATTTGAACATAACCCTGCCATTGTGTTGTTTCCTGTCCCTCAGCCTTCAGTGGGATGGGTGGGTTTTTTGTGTCCTTGTTGTGAGTCCGTTTCTTTGTACGCTGTGTCTTGTGATTGCTGGCTTGGATGATGTATTACGCAGCTCAGATCAAAGCCATGTCACTTACCGGCTAGTAAATGATTCAAAGCAATATTTCATGTCTTCGTGATAATTCTTTGCTCTGTGAGAAAGATTGTTCCAAGATCAGTCCTTGCATCTGCCTTTCTGTTTGTAACCGCTCTAAGCAACCATCACTGAGTGCAAAGAGGACAGAGAGATCTGCTGAAAATTGAAAGTACTGTAGACAGTGTGTTGTGCAAGGGCTCTGTCCCTCATCAGTGTCAAATTGCATAAATCACTGTTGGCCAGAACTGAAATAACAGCTCACTTCCTAAAATGGAAATATCCCCATATGTTGTTCCTGGCCGAGGACTACTCTCGGGGGCAAGATCAGCAAGCGGACGGTAGTGACTGCAGCATGCCTCTCGCTGCTGTCAACCCCCATGGTGCTCGAGGAAAGGAGAACAGCACTATTTGTCATAGATCTGACAAGTACCAGGAGCTTTGCCCCTATAAAATCCCTTTAAGTTAGCTGTAACTGCCAGTAAATTGACTTTAACCTAAATAGCCTATTTTTCTTAAAAAGAAGCTACTGTTTTCTGGGACCCAGCCTCTGCCGGTTAGTCTGTTACTGCTCGTGTCGCTCCAGTATTCCCCAGCACTTGAATGTTTTGGGCATGTTGTTAGCACAACAAATTAAAATGGGAACTTGGAAAATCCTATGTCGGGAGTTTATTTGCAAAGTTCAGCAGCAAAAGACTGTTCTTGAAGGTGGAGAGCAGTCAAGGGTCCACCTGTGCGATGTGGGGAAAATGACTGGTAGGTGAGTGTGGAGGAAACCCAAATATACCATGGGACTCTCACCCTGGGAGTGATCCCTCAAGGCCAGAGGAGCAGCTGGCTTCTTTCTCCACATTGCAGACCTTTTTTGATTTTTAGTTTTAACTGTTCTCACCATTTTTAGCCCACCCCTGAGGCTTTGGGCAACCTGACCTACGCGAAGCCCAAGGTGCTGGTCATGTTCTGCTATTGCAGTTTTTATCTCTTGTTTTTTTCCTTAGAAGGCTGCAGCAGGATTGTATTATGAAGGTATTTACAGATAAGATATTTAGCCAGATAGTGTATTTGTTTAGCAGTAGCTCTGGACACTAGTTCCTTCCAGATGTCCTGGAAGTGTCTTGCCTACAGCTGTCTGTCAATCGTGCAGTCTCCACCTTGCCAGAGCTTGCGGACGACATTTGTCCTACTGTTGTTTCTAATATGTCTGAGCATTTTTATCCATTTAAGGACTGGGAACTTGAATTGTTTGTCCTTCCACATGAAATTCCCCATAATTTAACCATTGGATCAATGCAAGCTTTTATTTTGTAGTTAACTTCTCTCCACATTCATTCCCCCATTAAAACTTTGTCCAGCCCCTCATCTCTCCAGAATTTTCTCTCTCCCATGCCTTTTTTTCCCAAAAGCTACTCGATAGTATCTGTGGACCTCATCTCTTGGCTTTCTGGAGCCCTTTGGCAAAATGCATCTCTCTTGCGATGCATCAGGTGGAGTTTCATTGGTTGCCCCTGCAGTCTAGCTCAGCTTAGCATTTCGTATGTGTTTATCACCCTAGCTCTCGCCCCTGCTTGTGGGTGTATCACCCACCTCTCACATCTTCTAGAGTCTGCCCCTCCACATGGCTCAGTGGAGATCTTCAAGACCTTCAAAGAAGGTCTGCAAAAATCAGGTTTTCTACAGAATCGATGAAAACTATATACAGGCCACAGTTCCTTCCATAGCTTAGTTTCAGAACCAAATCTGGCACCAGCACAGCCAAAGCTACGTGTCACGCTTCCATGCAGATGTTCCCACTGGGATGTCAGGCATGGCTGTGCAACTAAACCAGCAGCAGAGTTGTCAGGATCAATAGGGAGCACATGGATGCTTTCATGTTATTGTTCAGCTTATTTTAAGATCAGGGATCAGGAATAGGGATATTTGTTCCAGAGAAAAATCAGTGGAGTCATTCATACACATCTGACACTGATTGCTGAAGCTTAGTCTAGAGATTAACATGTTATCTGTCTCTAGGCGTAGATGCATGCACACACTTTTTATATAAAGTCAGAGTGGTTCCTTGGCAGGAAAAAAGGGGCAAAGTCTTGCCTTGATTTCATGCAATGGACATTTGCAGCCGTGTCTTCCAGCACAATGGCCTGGCCAAGCAGGGCATGGAGCTGGAGGGCAGAGGAGTGAGGTTTAGTGTTGAGAGGTCTGAATTTCAGCTGCCCTTGCTCCATGACAGGCTTCACTTCAGCACCCTTGCGGCAGAGACTGGTTCAGATGGTGTCAGCAGTCAAACTAGGAATTTCTGCTTCAAAACCAAGGAAAGCATTTCATGGGTTTTTCTTTTGCTTTGTTTTTTCTTTCAGAAATAGGAAAAATGAGAGTGAAAACCGTAGCGGCCACTAGGATTGTGGAGCTGGCCACTTTTAACATACAGCTTGTAGGTGCGGGGTCTGCCCTGAAATCTCAGCTCGTGGGGAGTCTGCAGTCATCCTGGGAAAGGATTCACAGGTAAGCTTCAGTATGAAACTCGTAAAAATCACGGGAATAAGTGAAACAACGGTGACACCAATTTTTCTTTGAAAACTCTGACTTTTAAGGTAACGTCAGGATTTTCCTGAGGTTCAACTCATACTTTTTTTTTGTTTGGAAAGGCTGTAGCCAGAGATGGAAGCACAGCTTCCCAAGGGGCAATGGCAAGGCTAAGGCGGGAGAGCAGAGGGAAACAAGGTCTCCAGCATCGGCTGCTGTGGGGAGGGAGCATCATTTCCATTTCCTTGAGGCAGAGCTTAGCTGTTGGGTGCTTGGGAAGTACTTGATAACACAAACTTCTTTTCAAAGTCCTCACCTTGTGGGTTTTTCCTATGCACTCATTGTCCTGAAAGCTTAAGTTTTTTGGAATCAGAGGTTCCTTTTATTTAACTGAGAAGGTGGCCATGTGGCTAATGCTCTCTTCCCTAGGGTAAATTCCTAGGGTAAATGTCCCTAGCTCGTTAGCTCTGGGCTGGGATTCAGTCCATCGACTGGCTTTGAATGTGGGTGTTTTCATTTCTGTCCTCCTTGGCACAGGAGGGACATAGGCCATGACTAAACTTTTCTGGCTTCAGTGCCAATGCAATCGTGTGAGAGGTTCAGGGGCTGAAGAAAATGCTGAAGAATCACTCAGAAATAGGAGAGCTTTTTGCATGTCAGGCTGCAGATGAAAACAAGCAACCTCAGGCAAAAGTCAGGTGAAAGCTGTTTCTTTTCAGCAGGCCAAAATCCGTCCAGCACTTCTCGGTACAGGTCAGAAGTAGCAGCAAGAATAAAAGGCAAATGCAAAGGGCATTTGCAGCCTTTCTTCTGGGCTGGCCCAGGAACCTCTGCCCTGCTCCACCAGCCCCAACTGGCCCATCACCAGAGGATGGGAGCCCCGAGAGATGCAGATGGGTGATTGTTTAAGGGCTGGTGCAGTGAGGCCACTTGGGCTTGGGGAAATTTGTTATTCTTAATGACGCAGGTCAGCTGGGTGTTGTCTCAGAGCTGCTTGGTCAACAAATTCTGTGAGCTGGGTCCGACAGGACCGGCTAGTCCAGGAACTCTGGGCCGATGTCTAGCACAGTGCAGGCTTGGGAGACTTCAGCAACAACCTGAAAATTAAGAAAAGGCTGATATTGATAGTGAAATCGTGGAGATAACAAAGTAGATACCTCACTTATGAAGTACTTAGCGACTGTAGAGATAGCTGAGCAAGACACTATATATATTTTTAAAAACACAGCACTTGTATGCAGTCTTTTCAGAAACAGTGGTGCCTGCTAGAGGCACTGGCAGTAGTCACTCTCCCACAGTAATTAGCAAGGGCACGTCTCAAAGCTGTCAGTGAAGCTTCTTTGCGCTTCTGTTAATGAGGCTGGTCTTGGCCTTGGGTATAATTTCACTCACTGTATGTGTTTTCCTTTTCTATCCCAGGATGAAAATGTAGAGTTGCTATTTGGTGGGCAGTACTGGAGCACCCTAAAACCAGTGCAGAAACCCACCTGCCAGGACAAAGAGACAGTCCTGCTCCAAAAACCTGCAGTCCAAGTGGGTGCTTGTACCCTTGTGATGGACTTAGCCCAGCTGCAAAATAAATTAAAAATGCCCTGCTGTCTTTACTCCCTGGTGAGGCACGCCTGCAGGTTAGGTTAGCCCAAAAGAAGCAGAGCCGTTGTCCTTTCCTGTCCTGAGAGGGATGCTGGGGAATGTCAAGGCATTAAAACAAATGTGTCCTCGCTTGCACGTACCACCTCGATGGCCTTCCTAGGACTCTGTTCCCCTGAGTTACTCCAAAGTCCTTTTGGAGATGGCTGGAGGAACGTGTGGTACATGCTAGCAGTCCTTGGCACCAACCCAGGACCTGCTGTCACTCGTCTCTGCCTTTTCTTCATGTTTTCCTACAAATCAATGGAAAGCTTGTAAAACTCTGTCTCGGGACTTTCATGTTAAAACCAGGTCACACTTCTGCTTCTTCCAGTGGCTCGGCTCCAGCTGAGCTGAGCTCAGGCCACAGCAAATGCTGCAGAAAGCTTCCTGGCTTTGCTGAGAGAAAAGGCAAAATGGGCCAGTGAGGGACCAAGTGTCACCTCCTCACATCTTAGTCCAGCAAGCTGGTCCTGAATAGGGACCCAGAAAATCCCTATCACCCTGCTTCTAGCTCATGATTACTCTCTACCACCAATCCTTAAACCGTGGAGGCTGGACTGGGGGAAGGTTTCCTGCCTTGCTTAGATGGTCGTTGCACCATCAGCGGCACCATGCTCCTACTCTGGATGCAGGGACATTGTGCCTTTCACCATCCACTTCTTACACTTTGGTGTTCCCTTTTGGTGTTTACCTGGCTGTCCTTCATTTGAAGGAGTTAGGTAGCTGTCTGATACTGCCTGGTCATCACCACCTCTTCCACCAGGGCAGGATTTGTGTTGGTCCTGTGGCCCTGCCAGGCACTGAGCAGGACCTCCCTGTGCATGCTCGGGGCTGCACGAAGCCATAACAGCAAATATTCCCCACCCAAGTTGTCTGAAACTGTTATTTTGTGAGACTGGAAGTATATGGCCAAAAAGTAAATATATAAATGGAAGAATTGTTTTTCTTTTTGGGTTCGTTTTCTTTTTTTTGTGACTATCTTGTACCAGGCAAATAAACCACTTAATGAAATCATTAATCTCAAAAGAAAAAGGAAGTGAAAAATGCAATTGAACCATAAGGTGCTATAAAAGCAGTTAGTACATAAGATGCTTTAAAACAAGGACTTGACATTGCTGCACTGCACGGGGATGGTGGAGGGTGGCAAAGCACAAGGCAGGGCTTTTGACACTTCCCCAAAAGCCTCATGATAGATAAGGAGAGAAGAGCATCCTCTTCTGCCCAGAGCACAGAGGCCACCTGCGTGTGTCTAAGCAGAGGTACAGAGCCACGTGGAAGAGAAACCGTGTGCTTAGATCAATCTGGACTTAGAAATCTTGCTTTTTACTCTTTTTCTCTTTCTGTCTCCTCTCTGAGCACAAGAGATTGATCCTCCACCACCAGCGTGAGCAAGGGTTGTTGGTGTCCTGTGCCAGCAGGAAGACAAAGGGAAACACAAAAATCCCAACACGTAAGCGCTTTCGTTATTGTCTTCGCTTAGTGAGACAAACTGTTAAAAGCCTTAAATGAAAGGCATCTCTAGGGAGAGGCTTTCAGCCAGCATATAAATCAAAAAGTTCACCTAACTTTTTCCCTCCCGTTTGTGCCAATATTTAATTGTTTCATTTGGCAGCCCGTGTTCATTTTCAGAATATTAAAGAACTGAATTAAATAATTGAATCTTTTCCTCTGCAAACTTAGTTCCCTGACTCATTGCCAGGTTCGTACCGGGATGGGGACCAGCTACTTCTTTCAGCAACAAGAATACAGAGCAAACAGGAGACTGGTTTCTCAGTGATCTACCTGGCTGACCAGCGCCCATTTATGCATTGTTCCTGTACCTGAGGGGAAGGTACCCCAGGTTTTGGGGGTCTCAAATCCCAGCAGAGGGTTGTAGACCACTGAGTAAACTGCGGCAGTGCATGTGGGCCGGGTGCATGTACAGGGAGTGAACTCCCCAAAGCATCTAACAAACTGACATTCATTTAATTTATTTTTTTTTAATGGACCACTTATTCCCTGTAGTATTTCCATCCAATAACGGAGCTATTCCTGAGGAACCTTTGTTTGAGGACTTTTCTGTAACGGTGGGTGGGTGCTGGGTGCTCTGTACCACATCGCTGTCCTCTCTGGCAACGTGGGGAGCCCCAGCATCGCGCCCATGCCCACCCTGCTCTGGCAGCACACACAGCCTACTCCAGCCGACCTCCTTGGTGACCCACACCACCTCTCTGGCATCTATCTTTCTTTATCCTAGGGATTTTCCCCACGCCAAAATAACATCAGACTCTTGCCCGTGGAAATAACTTTTTGTCATTGCTGCTGTTTGATGATAGCATAAGTGAAGATGAAGGGGCAGCTGCTAGATGTATAGGAAAGTCGGATGATAAAAAGAGGAGTCAGAAGAGAGACTTCTGCTCTTACGTGGGATTTTGGTTCAAGGCTTGATGTGTTTCAGTGACACTTGTCAGCTCTGGTTTAGTAGGTGCCCAGTGAACATGGAACTGAGCAGCACCCGTGTGGCTTCTCCTCTTCCAAGGACTTTAATGAATTCAAAAGAACTTTGCAGGATTGTTGTACTCTGTTGCATACCTGATCATATTAAAGCTGGGCTCAGCAAGCTTAAGTCTATCCCAAAAAGCAGAGAATGCAAACCCAGTTTTGCAGCAGTATGAAACAGGATCTTTCGTATTGGTGAGAAGGGAGGCCTGTATTTAGGATGATATTTAGACCTACGGTGACAGTTTCCAAGCCATGCCTTCTGAATTCCCTCCGCCATTCCCCGGCACAACACGTTGCTGTAGATGCTCTTTCCTGAAGAAGCCGCATCTCCCTGCTGTCGGTACGAGCTTTAGGAAACCTGGCTGCTCCAAGGGGTGCGGATCTCTCCACTTCCTAACTGCGTTCATTTTATTGCCTTTTGCCCACGTGCCAGCTCTCTGCTTTTTTTCCTCTTGCCTTGGGAGATACCAGAGTCAGCCTGCAGTTGAGTTTTCACATTGTAGGGATGAATAAGCCCATCTCTTCCCGTGCACCCTTGTAAAAAGGCTGTCAGCGGGGTGGGCTGGGCTGCGCGTTTGCTGATCAGCAAAGGGGATGGATCCTCCCAAAAGGGTGTTTTAGTGCAAATCTGAACTTTTTTAAAAATTAAGAAAGCAAGCAGAAATGTCTTTGGCTCCTTCACCCATCAACCTGGCCTTGATAATACATCGCTGGGTGCTTGGGGTTTACTTGCTTCTTATCTGTGGCCATGGTGGGCGACTGCTGGGCATCGCACCCCTCTCTCTGGGGTTTGGGCTTTGCCCCCCCTGCCCCCTCGTGAGAAGTAAGTGGGGTATTTAGGCTTTGACTAATTTTTTTTGCTTTTAAGCTGTTTCAGAGAAAAACTTGTTTTCTCCTGACCAGAGGGTTTGGAGAGGGAGGATTAAGGTTTTCGGCTTTGAATCGGTTCAGAAGTGGGACAGGGACGTTTTTTCCAGCACAGCCCGGCAGCGTGTGGTTACCTGCCAGCTTCACGCCCCGAGTAGCTGCCAGGAAAGTCAGACTCTCACACCTGGCTTTTATTTGCTGTGAAATATCGCCTGGACGTTTCTTCTGAAAAATGACAGGGAAAACAGCCAAATAACAAAGTTTCTGAGGACACGTTTTCAGCCCAGCAGTCAACCCCGTTCCTCTGGGAGATGGAGGAGGGATTTTGGACAAGCAAAGGGCTCTGCCGTGTCTTTTCGTATGGCAAAGCCCCTGGGAAATCGGAGGAGGCAAAGTTAAAGTAAAGTTTGCAGTTTTTCCCAGATTAAGGTATTACTAGAAAGCACTGAGTTTCTTTAAGCTTAGCTTGGGCAGTCGGTCGCTGTTTCAAGAAGGTATTTGGCCTTCCCTGTAAAACATGAGAAGCCACATGCTGCAGTAAAACTTTCTGCAGAAAATGAAGTAAAGGAAAAAAAATACTAATTGGAGGAAATTACTAGAAATTCTGCCTGGGATCAGCTGGTAGCAACCCTTGAGTTTCTGGAAAATGGCAAAGCCAAGGGCTCAGAGTGCTGGATGGGTTTATTGGCTTATTTTTACCATTTCCTGAGGATTAGCCACGTTGGTAGGGCAACAACTGTCCAGTGTAGGACTGTGTCAAAGCTAGTTTAGTGGCTTGATTAACGACTGGGCTGGTAGGAGTGCTCTGTGAGTTAAAAAAAAAAAAAAAGACCGTCTGTCACTTTTGCAAATAGCTTCCTGAAAACAGCTTGTGGCCAGGAAAATGCGACTACTGGGTAAAATAAGCGGTAGCCATCTGAATTGCTTGGAGCCCAAACTAGCGTATTTTTCTCTTTTCAAAGAGAAGCAGCTTGGGACTGCCGTGGAACAAGTGCATCTTCTGGGTGTCTTTGGGGTGCTGGACAGGGAGGGTCTTGCCACTTGTCATTTATAGGGGTCCAAATTTGTCTGGGGCTGCATCGGCTATGCATGGGCTGTGAGGAGGTTTCCTCCCTCCCGAGTACTCATCCCTTTCCGAGCATTTAGATACCCAAAAGCTTCCCCAGATGCCAAGAGCCTTGCAAGGACCAGACAATGATTGGTGTTGAAGCAGGCTGGGGCTTTGCTGCTGCCCTTTCCTTCCAAAAAGTCAGTCTGTAAAAGCTATAAGGACGCAGCAAGGCTTAGCGTAGTGAGCTTCTAGCAGGACCTGGCCTTACAAGAAGGGGTCGTAAAAGATCTTTCATTTTAAACAGGGAGTTCCCACCCCACCAAGGCTTCGGTGTCCCCACTCTGGGGAGATGCTGATAGGGATTTCAGCACTGCCTTGTGAGCCCTTGAGCCTCTCCAGAGAGTCACTCAGCCTCTCTCTATAAAAAAAACCACACCCACAAAGCCACCAGCTACAAATAAAAAGACCCTGAAAGTGTTCTACGACCAACTGGGCATAGTGACAAGAGATGCTTGCGGCATGGTGATTCCCCTCCAAAAAAGAACCCCAATCATTTTACGTCTTTTCCTCCCGTTCGCTTGCAGATGGGTCCAAAATCAGAAGAGCCGATGTTGTCCTCTCCTGCCAGGAGGGTGAGGACCGTCATCTCCATCACCAGCAGTGTTTCCCTAAGGCGAGTGCTGGACACAGTGGATGGCTCTGCCTTGGAGACAGGTGAGGTGACCTCAGCAGGGGAGGGATTAATGTATAGACGATGCTATATAATCTCCAGTGTTAGCAGGTGGCACTCCTGCTACTTGCTCTCTGCATCTACATGGCTGCATGTGAGCTCAAACCTGCAGGATTTCTGGCCTCAGGGCAAGTGTCTGGGGGTGAGAAGATCTCGGTCCCCGAAGCCGCTGCACTCAGTGGCACTTGAACTGTTGAACTGTTTCTGCCTTCTGATTCCTGGCAAGGTTGTTAAAATTAGACAAAATAAGACATCCTGGTCCAGGATAGCATTAATAAGAGTTGGATGAGTTTTCTTCTCCAACTTTTCAACACTAATTTATAATGCTAAACAGTAAAATAATTTTTTTGAAGCTCTCCCAACCCCACAACATAGGAGCACAAAAATAAACCGGCAACAGAAGGGAGCTGAGAAAGGGCACCCAGCTCCATTGGCGAAGCGGTGCAGTTGGCATGGCAACTTGCAGTGCAAATGTGCTGCCACTGGCCCACAACCTGCTAGTTATGGCTAATTGCTTTGCCCTGTGGCTGGTTCATAAAGGAAAGGGCTCTTCACCAAGGAAAGGAGGTTCTGTGTCTGACGCAGCCCCATGGGCTGTGCAAGGCGTTGCTTTTCTCCCACTGCTCCCTGTTGACGAGAGAAACAAATTCTTTTAGGCCCTCAGGCTGGTTTTATTCTGGTGGACCTTGAAGCTTGATGTGTTAGACCGTGGCCAGCTCACATGCCCTTCACTGCAGCCAAAGCCTGAGGGATGTGCCTGCCCTCGCGCTTCATCCTGCTCTGGGCTGTGAAAGGTTTAGGAGATGCTAATGCAGCCCTCGGCATCTCCCACATGCGTGGTTTGGCTCGCTCCTTATTTCCAGCAAGCTGGTAAAAGGGCCTAGTCCTGGTCTATGAATGCGGCTCAGCAGAGAGACAAAAACCCTGGGTTTCTCTTGTATATCTATACGTGCCACGCGTGGTCACGACGAGGGAAGCACCGCATCTGTGGAGCTCGAGGGTGTAATGTGGGACCATGTACATGGCAGCAGAGCTGCTGTCTCTGCTCATACCTAACCTAAAACTCCTCTGCTGCAACTTAATTGTAGTCTAATTAATCTCAACTCCTATGCAGAGAGTAATTTACTGGTTTTACGTGCAGACTGGGAATACATAGGAGCAAAGGGGTCAGGGTTTGTCCTTGATTTTGAGGCAGAACAAGTGTTCTTTTAAACTCCCGCGATCATGGGGTGAGTGCAGGGGTGAATGTGACGCTTCCCTGGGTCGCAGTACCTGGTGCTCATCGTTAGGATGATCAGGTTCACATTTTTAATAGGAAATGTGTGCTGGTGCCATAAAAACCTTGAGGTTATCCCCCCGGCAGCCGGGCTGCTATCACCTCTGGGCTGATTGCAAACAGGCCGACGCACTCGGCCGTGCATCTCCCTTCCTCAGTAGCTGGCTGATGCTCCCACATCATGCTTCTCATTCCTCCTTTTTGCTCTCCAAAACATCTCCGTTCCACTCCCTTCTTCATGTCCCCACCCGCCCATCTCTTCTCATGGGTGTCCTGCCCTGACCCTTTACCGCACACAGGGTTTGACTCTTCCCAGCCGCGGCGCTGGCACATCGGAAGGGCTTCAGGCAGTGATGACAAGCTCCCTTTGAATCCGATTTTTCATCTCTGGCCCTGGGTGATGAGCTGCGAGGTCGGGGTGTCCCTGCCGGACCCCTGGGTGTGGGGAGAAAGCTACAATGAGAAGGGTCGCTACTGCAGAAGGATGAAAAAACCCCATCCCAGCGGGGTTGAGTGCACTAGTCGCCCCATTTTAGAGTAGGATAGCATCCCCGTGGGTGATGCGTGGAGAAGCAGCCCCCCTGCTCCACTCCAAGCTCACTGCGGCACGCCTCTGGTTCCCACGCTAATGAGAAACAGCTTAAAACACACTTGATCCTCACTTGCTTTTTGCACATTTTCAAGAGATTAGCAGGGATGGGTTCGCTGTCCGGAGAAAACTCTCCTTATCCACCTTGCGTCGCTAATAAAATTGCTTCCAGAAATTCGCAGCACAGGTGGAACAGCTATAGCTGTGTAAGGACTGGATTTTTCTCGGTCCCCCTGTGTTGGCATCAGGTTTGTTTGCATGGTTGGCTGGGTCTGGGTGTACAACCTGCCTCCGTCGCTGTGCTCTGCCCGATGCTGAGGATCAGCCAGCCCATGGGTGTCCTCTGAGCTGGTTCCCACAGGGACAGGACAAATAAAATCCTGTCTCCTAGGTGCTTTTACGATTCCCAGAGGATGGTTAAGAGGCTTTATCAGTGGTTTATGGCAAGGCGAGGTGAGGAGTACTGGAGTAGCCAAGGTACGGGTGATGTGCCAAAATAAATAATGCTTCTTCCATCAGTCCGTGTCGTAGCAGACCTGGGGAAGCAGGTCATGGATGGGGACACAAAGCATGGCCATCGTACAAGACGATGAGAGGAATAGCTGTTGTGGACAAACAGAGCAATGAGGAGTATATGGGGGTTTGGTAATAGAGTTCATCTGTGGCTGAAGCACATTTCTGCAGAATTTGTGCAGTTTTTCTGGAAAAATATAACACTATTTTTCACTGGATGGACCGGCTGTGACGTGGAGAGGTAGGGGACGAGCCGCCCCGCAGGCTTTCCCATGGGACCCTGTCTCCACGATGCAGTCCTGGTCATGTGGAAACCAGAGCAGATGATGGCAATCAAACAAGTATTAAAGCTGTTGGGGCCGTTGATCAAATTCTCTTTCTTTTCCACCAGCCTGGCCCTTACAGCAAAAGACAGCAGCCGTAACGTCAACAAGGGACCTCTTCCAAATCTCACGCGGGGATTTGTGGTCACAAATCATCCCCTTGTCTTAACCAGCTCAGAGAGGAGACCAGCCAAGCAGAGTCTTTAAAAACACTTGCTTTTTCAAATAACATGTTATTTACTTGCATCCCTCATTGTCTGAGTGCGTGCTGCCATTGTTCCCCCCAACCCCGAGCCTCGCAGTTAGCAACGAGGTCCATGAAATCCCAGGGGCGACCATCAGCCCCTTTGCCCCTCTCCTGGGCAGAGAGGCAGAGTTACCTGCTCGTACGTGTATTAAATACGCACAGGGCTCAAAGGCCTTCGTGTGGACTCAAAAGGTGTTGAAGTTAATGTGATGATTCCCACCCCCCCATTTCTGGATTTGGCAGGTGTCGGCAGGGAAAAGGAAGGGACAAGGAGCAGGATGGGGACCAGAGCAGGCCACCAAGCCAAGGGAGCCCTTTCTCTGCTGTAGACCCATGTGGACTCAGCCTGCAGCTTTTTCTTTTTTTTCCTCTCCTTTCCTTTTTCTCCTTTCCTTTTTCTCCTTTCCTTTTTCTCCTTTCCTTTTTCTCCTTTCCTTTTTCTCCTTTCCTTTTTCTCCTTTCCTTTTTCTCCTTTCCTTTTTCTCCTTTCCTTTTTCTCCTTTATCCTCCCCCTACCTTTTTTTCTTTTTATTCCTTTTTCTTGTGCAGCCTTTTCTTTCTTTCCCTTCCCTCCTCAGTCAGGCTGGCGGTACCCCAGCGATGAGCTAATGCGGCTTGCCGCTGGGTTCCGGATCTGCGTGGGAGGCAGTAAGATGATGCTCAGCCTGGTCCCAGCCGTGGTCGGGGTCTGGCCTCAGCCTGGGGAGCGCGGGGCTACCATGTGCCACCAGAGCCGGGGTAGGTGAGGGGCAGATCCAAGGCAGTCAAGTGCTTGTTTTAGTGGTGAGGCTGGGATTGCAAAAGTCAGATGGGGTCTGAGTTTGGGGTTGGTCCTGGCTGCTGGATGGAGGAGTGCAAAGGAAAAGCATCACTGCACCCTTCAGAGGGGAGCGGGGCTGGCTGCCCCGAGGCTGGGGTGATGGGCCCTGGCGTCTGGCTCAAGCCCACCCCATTGCGAGGAGGTAAAGCCTGTGGGAAGATATTGAGCTGATTGTGTTCTTTGTTTCCATCCTATCGCTCATGTTCATGGCATATCCATCATTCTCCAGCTGCTCAGCAGGCTGGACAAACTTCTCTTAGATTTTTTTTTTCCTGTTTCCAACCTCCAAAATAGGGCAGTTGGGTTATTCCTAGGGGACGCGATCAGTGACAAATTTGGGATTGTACAGTCTCCCTTGGGATAACCATCTCAATTCACTTGCAAGTAGCTTTCTGACACATCCATAAACTTTCAGCAGCACTTCTTGGAATAAAAGTGCATGCTTGTTTTAAAAAAATGCAGATATTTATCTCCTTAAATCAGCCTTATGCCTGGCCTGAAATCAGGTATCCAGGGGTGCCGGCTGTGTCTCGCAGCAAAAGCTCCCACTGGGGCTCTCTGCCGAGGCCAACAGTGGGTGAAATTGCAGGGCAGGGTGCTGTGCATTGACCTGGGCTTGGACCAGTGGCAATCACCAGATTTCCAAGGTGTTTTCTTGCAACATATATCCCCGTTGTGCTCCTTCGAGCGAGAGGAGGATTGCCTCAGGTGGAGTTGTAGTGATGCATAGAAACATGTACATAAAAAAAAGGCAAAGAAAACACCTCCTCAGCCCCCTTTCCAGTAGATCATCTCCCTCCTGCATCTCTTGCTCCTCATCTACACGACCTGCCCGCTACCCTCGTCTCTGTGCAATACAAACCTGCTCTGCTTTTATTTCAAAACACTCTAAGAAATGCAATTCCCTGTTGTCCTCAAGTGTCAGGAGCTTTTTAAAGCAAAGAAAGGACCAGAAGGAGACTTCGAAGATGCCCTCTCCTTCTCTGTCCACCCCTCCGCATGTTCAGTTTCCAGGTGTTGGACCTTCAGAGCAAATTGATGAGGGATGGAGAATTATTTGTGTTTTGTGCTTTCCAATACTGAGCTGCCAGAGTCTTGTGATGGCGTTCAGTGGGAAGCTTGCTGCAAGGTGCTGCTTGGGCACTGCAGTATCATCTTTCCAGCTTTTCCAAAGTCCACCATGGGCAGCTAGCGACATTCCCAGGGTTTTACAGCTGGGAAATAGCAGCAACCTCCTGAGAGAGCCTGATGTCACAAGATTTTTCAGCTTGATTTCCAGAGCAGTGGTCTGGATGTGCTTCAACCTTCTGACTGCTTTTTCCGAGCAGAGTTGTTGCTCGGGATTTTTGTCTCTCTCTCTCTCTTTCTTTTCTTTTTTTTGATTTTTTTTTTTCCTGGACTCTCCCTTCCCCAGCGCTCAGACCGTCTTGTGCAATCCATGTCCCTTTGTAGACACGTCTTTGAAAAACGCAGAGATTTCCTGAGAGCGGTGCAGTGGAAATTCCTGAAATTTCTGGTGCAGACACGTACGGCGCTGGGGAGGAGGAGGCAGCAGTTGAGGAGATGCCATTTCTGCAGAAGCAAAGCCTTTCTGCTCATCCTCTCTAGCCTGCACCTGCAAAAGGGTTACTTAACCCGTGGTAAACCAGAACTGCGGGTAGAATCAAGCATTTGCCGCTGGGCTGAGTTTTTGTAGCTACTTTTGTGCCTCTGGCAGGTTGGGGGCTTGCAAGCGGGTCTTGGACTTCTCCCTGCCATGCATGGTGCGGTCAGCTCCAGCCAGCTCTGGCCGTGCACGCTGCTCCCTGCCATGCAGGAGATGCCATCCCCAGCTTCCAAACATCCAGGTGATTTCCACGTGTGGCTGAAAAATGCCAAGGGAGCAAAGGCATGATGAAAGCTCGTTGGAGGCAGTGGATTTTGGCAGTGCCCGGAAGGCAAGGCTGCCACTGCCCCCACCCCTTGTACCAGCTTCTCCCATGCTGCTACTGAGGCTGGGAAACTCATCACATGCAGCCTGCGGGGCATGCAGCACCCCAGGGTAGCACAGGAGACTTTGCAAAATGAGTCAGGATGAGGCCCCGACTGAGGAACCGCATGGGGAAACCCCTCTGGGAAAAGGTTTGAGCCCACGCCTGCAAGGAGGGGAACTGGGGATATGGGCACCCAGGGATCAGCATGGCACTGGTTCGGTAAACCCTCGAGCCCCTGTGGAAGAGAGCTGGGGTTACCACTTACAGGGACAGGCTGTCAAAAAAAATTTGCAAGAGGGGAACGTTCTCCTCCTCATCTTTACGTGACCACCAGCATTAGATGGCCCCACGATGGAACACAGCTGTAGGGACGACGTACAGGGCTGACCAGAGTACAGCCTGCTCTTTTGCAATGAATTTGGCTCTGGACTACAAAAAAAAAAAAAGCCTTTTTATTCCCCAAAATAAAATTTAAAAAAGAAAGAAAAAAAAAAAAAGGAGGCAGCGTTCCAGCAGCTGCCTGTTGCAGCGGCAGGGGGAGAGGGGTGGAAAAGAGGTGCTGTTTTCAGTGCGCTGCTTCCTAATCGAGCGATGCTCAAATGTCTGCGGTCAAAACTGAGGTCTCAACCTGGGGCTTCGAATGGAGGTGGGGGAGTCAAATGGACAGGGGACGTTTTAAAAAAGCTATTGAATGGCACCTAACTGGGGGAAAAAATACCTCCTGGAGCGTTAAGTGCGGATGTGCAGGTGATAGTCGCTGGTTCCCGAAGCCGTGGGGTTCCCAAACCCAGCGTGGGAAGGGTCCCCATCCCTTTCCCTATGCTCACGCTCCTTCCCGAGGCAGCTGGGGTTGGCCTGTGTTGGAGGCAGAAAAATGGGGCAGATAGCTACAACTTTGGTCAGATTAGGGGGGAAAAAGTACTAAAAATGGGAGGTAACCCTCAAGTCAAGCTCTTTAATCGCAGGTTAACCCCATCCCTGAGTCCGTGGAGGCACGACGCCTGGCTTCCTCACTCACCTCCCACTTTCAGGATTAAGTGGCTTTAATACCAAGCACTTCAGAGCTTGTTAAGCTCTTCCAAACAGCAGATATTTTTCTAGCACTAACAAGACTTTTACACTTGGCTGCTAAACCCGGCTAATCCGCCCTGTTCTGCTGGGAAATGGGCAAAAAGGGGCTCTTTGGGCTGCGTTGTGAGGATGCTGTGACTTGGCCTATTTTGAGAAATAGTTTCCCTTGGAAGGAGAATTATAATTCTCCTTGCTAGGAGAATTAACACATTTCCTAGGATTAGGGTGATAAGCAGATATCACCTAATGCAGCTACCACAATCTCTGAGGTTCCCAAGCTGCACTTAGTCTGTGTTATACCACCGTGTAACGAGCTGTTACTGTTCTCGGAAACCTTGTGGGCTTGTCCATTGAAGTTTTTCAAGGTAACATTTGCATTTTTAGGTTGCCCGTTGGACAGTTTTTAGTCCCAGATTGTCACCTACAACCTGCTCTGCGTTGACAGGCTTTTAGATGTGAAGGACTGCAGCTTCCAGGCTGCTCCTGGAGGTGCCCCTCTGCCCTTCTCCCATGGCTCCTTCCATCCTGGGGGAGAAAGAGCATTAAATAAAATAGCTAGACTTATTCAGGAGCCAGTCTGGGACCACCTGCATCCATTGCTGGGGTAGCACTGAGGATGATGCAGAGCTTTTGCCCATGGTC
This sequence comes from Cariama cristata, assembly GCF_000690535.1. Taxonomy (NCBI): domain Eukaryota; kingdom Metazoa; phylum Chordata; class Aves; order Cariamiformes; family Cariamidae; genus Cariama; species Cariama cristata. Next base: position 29,695 of record NW_009623906.1, on the reverse strand, counting down.
TACATCCCAAGGAAGAGGGATGGGGAACGCAGAGCAAGAAATCACAGAGAAAACGCAGGCATCTTAAAACGCAACCAGGGTTGGCGGACATTTTGAGTAATTATTTTGGAAATGGCTTCAGGATCTGGCAACTTTTTGCTGTGTGTCAAACTGTCAGCCGGTCCATCCAAAATCCACCCCTGCATAACTCCAAGTGCGGTCAGCCCAGGAGTCCAGGGAGCTGGACGTTTCATCCCAGGAGCCCCGCAAGGACCCTGACACCTCCGGCAGGAGCAGGGGGTCAAGCTTGCTGACTTTTCCAAAATTGTTTCTCATTTCTAGCAGCCTTAAAATAAAAGAACTGGGTCAAAATGCAATGCCATGAGAGCAGCAGAGCTGTGGGTTAATGGGAAATGTCAGGCTCGCTGTATTTAAATCTCCTGCCACAAAAATGCCTCTTTTAAACCATTGATCATCTTTGACTTAGAAAACCCTTCTTGCCACAAAAATTGCCAAATTTCCGGGGAAAAAAGTGTGAGCAGTGAGTGAGTGTATTTAACTTTCCTTTCCAAATGGCACTTGTTTAAACTTTTAGTTGCTAGACAGTAAGTGGTAATGCTGTCATCCAGGATTTACGTACGCTGCAGTTAAACCATCAGTAAATACAAGGATGCTGTAAGGGCTGGAGTAGGGAAGCAGCAGCGAGCGGGGCAGAGGAACCTGAAACACGTACACCATAGAAAAGCAGCCACAGCGGTCCAGTTATTTCCAAAGCAGGCTGTGTCATGCTTTCTGCAATATTCCAGTCAATCTAATGCGGTGCTCTTTTTTTTTCGTTACCTCCGACGCCACCTCCTCATCTGCAGAATTAATCACTGCTGGAAAACTAGAAGAGTATTTTAGAAATAACTATTGCTTTCATCCCTAGCAACTTTTTTTCAGGCCTTTCAGTTTGTTCACCACACTCACAATCTTGCAGAGCCCATTTATAAGCTATATATATTAATTGCATACACACTTCGATAACTTCTACCTTTTTTTCAAGAGTAACAGCTCATTTGGCCCTTGCCCACTAGGATATCCTAAAATTGAGACACTCGCATCTCAGATGAGATTCCCAGCAGCACACTGAGGTGCTTTCACCCCAAGTTGGCAAACTAATTTTCGGTGGGTTCAAGAGCTGGATGTTACTCCTAGGGTATTTCCCTGCCTGTCTAAACACTGAGCTAGGAGGATCTCAGTTTGGGAATCCCCATTGCTTGCAGCAGACTGTGAAACCACACCGTGTGGTCCCCCCCCTCAGCAGAGCCTTCCCAAAAACTTTTCATCACGAGTGGGCAAAAGTTGCCCCTTCCCCAGGAACACAAGGCAGCACCCGTCTCTCTCCCACGTCTCTCTCCCACGTGTCTCATGCTCCCTGGGTGGGAAAAATCCCAAAAGATGGATGCCTCGACCTCCCACCCTCATTCCCCCTACACTTGCCCTTCCCAGCCCCGCTTTCCCGGAGACCACAGCAAAAGCCATGCCTATGTGCAAATCTTCAATCATCTGCCCGGGTTATATCTTTCTAATATCAGATTTTAATGGAGCAATACAGTGAGGTCATCGCAGCCGGCTGCACTTTTATTTCGGCGCAGTCGCTATAGCAGCGAAGGTCGAAACAAAACATAGAGTTCACCAAAGCAAAGTTTCCTGGCTGATGCTGTTCATTTTTCTTTATGAGTTGACTTTGGAAGACAGCGGAGCGGCAGCTAATGGAAACTCGAACGTCTTTCTCTCTCCCCTGTCTGCTCCTCCGTCTCCACTGCAATCGAGATAAAGGTTAGACATCTGGTTCGGATCTGCTCGTGTTTAACCAAAGAAAAGACCCGCTCCTGCCGTCTCGTAAATCATCCGCAGCTGGAGTGCAGTCCCAGCTATTTGCTGGGGCTGTTTACCCCGCCACGTCCAATTTAGCCGTGGGTTTTGTTTTTGAAAAGGCTGCGCTTCCAGCGAGCTGCCTCCTGCCATTTTGTGAGCGGTCCCCGGCTGCTGGGCTGGGGCTCTGGGCAGGTGGCAAGGGCCGAGAAATTATCATGAGTTTAAAATTATCTCGGGATTTAAAGCCATCCGGGATGCCGGTCTTGGTGGCAGGCACGCCAGCAGCTGAGCGGTCATCTGCGGCTCGCGGGAATGGTGCTTGCTTGAGGTGAGCTCCCTGCGAGATGCGGCTCCCCAGGAGGGACCACGCTGCCCCAAAGAGTTTATGGGCACGCAGGACCTGTAACATGTAGGCAGAGAGCATGAGAGCACATGGGCATGTACAAAATCTAGCATCTTCCAAATCCTCTTATCTCAGCTTACCATCTGCTTGTTACGCAGAGGTTTAATGATTTTAGGGTTGGGAGATGGATTATTTCCATCTCACAAGCAGGAGGCTGAAGCAAGAAAGGACGAAGGGTAGGGTGATGGCCACACACGAGACCAGTGTCCGAGGAAATACCCACACTTAAGTCTCAATTATCTGAAGATCCTTTTCTCCAGGGTCAGCTGCTTCAAGTTTATCTGCATCTATACTGAAGGACTTGGATACAGTCCTAATTTCCAGGAATACCTGGTGTAGAAGACATCCTTTTCCTTAAACTCTTGACCTTGCAATGTCAACACTCATGGCGCAGGGCATTGCTTTGGCGTGGTGTCGCAGTAAAACCCTCTTTAACTGAAAGGACCTAGGCAGGTACATGTGTACATCTATATACTGTTAGACTGGCTTCTTTTACTGATGTAATAAATTTAATACTGGCTAATAAAATGTGTCAGAGCCACTTTGCCTCTCCTTGTAAAGGTTTCCCAAGAAGGCTATGATTAAATGCAAAGTTACGGCATTACAGAGAACCTAACCAAGCATTAAATGCTGGTGCTGTCCTAAATTTAAGGGTCTGGCTGCAGCTCTGTAGCTTAACTCTGCTACATGTCCTACTCTTCATTTTTACTCTTCATTGGTATCATAAAAGGTTATATTTCTGCTCTGGTCTTGAACCCTGTGGTTTTCACCAGCGGATTTGTAGCTCACTTGCATCTGAGGGCAACATGTTCGTCCAAACTCTTCTGGGTTTCAGTTAGAGCAAGTGAGATTTGAGACTGGCTATTGCAAAAGCCATGTAATAGTTTGTCCCAGGGACTGTCCCACTGTCACCCTTTAGGGCAATTACAGAATTGTCCTAAATCTCTGGAGTTTTCTGGGAACAGGTTAGACAAACCTGTGCAGGGCTGATGTAGGTCGGGTTGACCCTGCCTTGGAGACCTGCGTGAAGTCCTTGGAGTTAATGCTTTGTCTTCAAGTCCTACTGCTAATTCTGTCCCAGTCAGCAGAGTCATCAGCCCTTATTTTACCGGTGACCATTCTCATGGAGTATTTCACAGTAAGGCTGCCCAAAGGAAGCCACAAAGTCCTACATCCCCTCCTGCATCCACACCTCTGCTTAGGAGGGGTTCCTGGTTGCCGAAATGCAAGCCCCTGCTGCAAGTCAAGATGCTCAGTGGTGCCTGACGATATCTGCGCAGGGTTGGGAGACATGGTAAAGGTTAAGGAAATCCCACATGCACCGTGAAACTGCTGCCTGAGAGTAGCTGAAATGAGACATCACGCCTAGATGTAGGCAACCATATCTCACCATACTGTCTATATCAATGGACAGACCTTCCTAGCGTCGCTCCAGGGTGCCTCAGGGCACGGGTCCCACAGGCAAGTTACGCTAAAACATGAGGCCAGGCCTATCCAAAAGAAGATGCGAGCAGGTCAGGGTAGGAGGAGGATGCCAGGTTAGCTTCTCCACCGGTGCTGAACTTTTTTAAAAGGCATCTTAGCCATTAGTAGAAGTGATGTAGCTGTTGTGGTCTGGCAGCAAGAGTTTATAGGGCGTGATAGGATCTTTTATTAGGCTGATGTGCCTCAGGAAAGCAGGCTTTCAGGCATGCAAGTCCTTTTTGGGCCACAACCCGAGGGTTTGAAAGCCTCAGCCCAACCGTGGGCCATGTCCTCCGGCAGCTCGCTCAGGGCTCATGCCAAAAGACGGAGAGACTTTCTAAACAGCATTAGACCACACAACAGGTCTTCACCAGGAGACTTTGCTTCCCGTGAAGCTCTTTTATTTCACACTGTGCCCTCAGTTTACGGGGAAATGCTAGGCTTGAGTCCAGCTTTTATGTCTTTGCTGTCTCACTCTCAGTTGGGGGTGGAAAACTGACGCTGTACCTTTCAAAGTGAAATCGTGGGCGTTTTTGGTGCGGGAAGTTTAGGTGGGATGTCTGCATAAGAAGCCCTGCTTAAAGGCCTGCGTTCTCCAGGTTACAGGACATACATCCGTCACGTCTGTTTTGAGTTCATAAACACAGTGTCTGTATTTCTTTTAGGATGTTGCTAAGAAATGGTTTCACAAGGGGACGGGAACTATTTAGCCAGATCTAATTTGCCTGCAAAAAAACACATTAGGGGAGCAGCCCCCTCCCCTAACATAGGGGGGGGCTTCGCGTCTGGGGGGATGCTGGCCAGATCTGCAGCACAGGGGTGCTAATAAATGGTGGTGGGAGATGGCAAAGGCCACCCCGAGAGCAGCAGGGTGCGGATATCGGGGCTAACCCTCGGCAGCCAGGAGGGGAGCGCGCTGCTCGGGGCTCTGCCGGGCCAGGCTGAGCTATTTTTATTCCTGGTCTGGTCCCACAGCCACGCTGGCAGATGCGGTCCCAGCTGCAGATGACTTCCATGTGTAACCCCGTGCGGCCGTTGGCCGGGGGCCCGGGGAGGAACGGGCCTCGGGAGAGGCGACTGCAACACCCCACAGCCCCGGGGATGGGAGGGGATGGATGGGGGGGGCCCCTTCCCAAGTGTCCTGCTCCCCCCGGCATGCTGTGAAAGCGCAGGCTGCGCCTTCGCATCCCGGAACGCTGCATGGTCCATTGAAAGCAGCTTTCCTGGGAAAGGGAGGTGGCACCGATGTTGGGAAAAACCTCTCCTGTGCCGCAGAGAGGTGGGAGGCTGGAGGGCAGGGTGATTTGTGGGTCGCTTTAACCTAGCTGCAATTTTTATAGCCCGTGAGATTAAACAAAGGGAGTCTTGGGCATGCCCCCACGCATGGTGAAATGCAGGGCAAGATGCTCTGTCCTCTGGAGCCGCCACAGCTGGGTGCAGCCATTGCAAGGGCCAGTTATAATAATAAATTACAAGAAATTACCCGTTCCCCTCTTTTTTAATGAAGCCCTTGTGATGTGCTCGGAGAAGGTGCCAGATAAACAGCGCAGCTTCCCGAGCGTGACTGCCAGGTCTCGGCTTATCCCCAGTCGAACAGCATCCCTGCCATCCCCTCACCCCACGCAAGTGGCTTGGTACTGATGGGAAATTTTGGGATCTGGGCTGCTCCGTGTGCCAAGAATGGCCTAAAAGCTGAGACACCTAGAAATGTAAATCCTCACGGGGACAAAGCCCAGAGAAAGCCTACGTGTTCCCCTTGCCACGACGAATCTGCAGCCCCACTCATCTGGACAAGCTAAGGTGAGGTTCTTGGACCCCTGCCGTGGATCATGTGCAGCGTTGAACGGGGAACCTGAGGTGTCTGGCCAGCTTAATTTAGGCTTGTAAATGGTGGTATGGAAGGCAGATCGCCCTGTTGGGAGGGCTGCTTTCAAAGGCATCGTGTACAACGCCTGTGCAGTGTCTCATGGCGTGGTCCTTGAAGACCCACCTGAAGTGCTTTAGAAAGTAGCACCCCAAAGTGTGGGGCAGGTGAACACCAGGTTACCTTCTCCTCATGCCAGTCCCACCCTGACCCATGGAGGAAGATGCTGGATAAACCCTAAATGGTAACCTTGGTCTCCTTTCCAAGATTTAACCAATGCAACCCTGTTCTCCAGAAGTGAGTAAATGCCCTCTCACCTGTGGACCTGCTCCAGTTTTGGCAGTCAGCTGCCCCGTCCGTGGCGTGTCCCTGCAAGGCTCGCTTCTTCCTTCTGAGCACCTCCACCGGGCCATGGGAAGTGTTACCAACCCCTGCCTGCAGACCACAGCTGAGGCTCGGGGAAGTTTAAGATATCAGCCCCAGAGCCGCCCCGTGCCCTGCCGGGGGTCGAGTTCTTCTGCTTCATGCTTTTAGGGAGGATTCTTGGAGGGGCAGGGAAATGTGTGTTGTTTCTGTGAATTTTGGCTTCCTTGGGTGAGCTCAGCTAAGGACAGGAATAGCCTAGGGTAAAAGCCATCATGGCTATGGGCAGCAGAGGAGACAACCGAAAATGTCCATGGGGCCATTGAGTCATGCAGGTTGGAAGGGACCTCCAGCTGCCTCTGGTCCGACACCCTGCCCAAAGCAGGGCCAGCTGAGGCCGGGTTGCTCAGTGCCATGTCTGGCTAAGCTTAAATCCCTCCAGGATGGAGATTTCACAACCAAGATGTCTCAGTTTCCACCTTTTCCTAAGCTGGAAAACTGCAGTTTACCAGCAGGATCTCAGTGGTGTCCCCCCAAATATCTGTACAGCATCCATCCTTCCTTTAAGGGCCAGCAGGATTTCCCTCCAAAGAAATGCTTTCCAGACCCTGGAAAATGACTCCACTGATGCTCACCGTGGCTTTTACAAAGACAAACCCATGAGTTTCTCAAAACCTCCATTAGGCTTTATTTAAAAGTTCTTTGTATAGACTTCCTGACACAGAATTCACAATAAAAATAAAATCCCCCTCCCACCTGCCACCCCCCCTTCCCCAAATTGCTTTGCTTTGTATTTTATAAAACATACAACATCAGAAGAACGCCAGAGGCATCCTACACCACAATTTAAAAATTTGTTAACTGAGGCCTTGGTCCCAGCAGTGCATTTGCATTCGGAAACCTTGCTTCCTTTTCCTTGCTAGTTCGGTTGGCCACATATGTTACAAATGCATACAAGAGATCTAGTTTGAAATCTAATCCAGCAAAAGGAGAAAAAAAAAAAAAAGGGAAGAATGAAAAAGTGAACCACTTGTTTATCAGAATTAGCTACTCTCTTACACGAAGGCTTCCCCTGTAAAGTTATGCTCAGTTATGAAAATGATAAAAGCAAGCACGTAACAGTTGCACTGAAATTATTATGAATTTTTTTTTTTTTTTGTCTCATTTTTACAGTGCCTTAGATAGGCGGACTGCCGGAATCGGAAAGAAAGGGTAATTTAGAGACACGTTGAGAGACAAGAACAATCTGCAATTAGGTAAATATTTGGTAATGTTGAAGCTATACAATATAACCCGGACACATGTAGCACTCAGTCCACAAACAGTTTAGCACCATATTGATAGGTCATGCAGCAAAACACTTTCTTCAAGGTTTGCTTTGGAAGGTAAAAGCATGAAATAGTACAGTGCAAGGTAGTCTATACCCTTAGCTTCTATAGGGGTAAGGTGGCAACGGCGGATGCTCCTGGCTGTCTCAGAGGTATGTGTTGCCAGGTCGCTGGCTCTATGTTCCTATCGTTGTCACCACGCCGGGCTTGATGTTCCCTGAAAAGGTTTGATGGAGAAAGAGAAAATAAATCAGGTTATTCCGTGCATGGGAAGAGTAAATGAGTTAATTGCCAGGACTTGCTTAGGGAGCCCTGAGCACCACATGCAAGCTCATTACAGCCATGCACTGGACTGGAAATGCCCGGGATTTGGCTGACCCCCCCCTCTCCAGCTGCACGTGTGCTGCTTACCAGGGATGCAAACTTTTTCACATTCTTTCTGTGTGTTAAATCTGTTCTCGTTGCCTCCGCAGCTGCCGTACCAGAACCGGGCGCAGCTCTCGGTCTCGGGGTCGTAGTACCATTTCAGCACAAAGTTCCTGCAGGTCCCCTCATCTTTTTGCAGCCGGCAGATATCCATGACTGCGAATAAAAGCAGGAGCAAGAAGAGTCAGCAGTAGCACTCCTGGGTGAAACACAGCCTCTCTGAATGGATTTGCGTGGCAGAGAAATGCCTGCGAGCAGGGCTGGCATGCAAGCTCAGAAAGGGCAACCACAGCATAAACTTTGAACGTCGCCTGTGACTAAATCCCGGCTCTTCGTTTGCAAAGAGAAGGTCTTGCTTTGGAAATCACCAGCCCTGTTCCACAAGCCCTCGGCCGTGTTGCTGTCATGCATCCCTGGAGCGATGCTGAGATGAAGGAAGAGTGCTGCACGGCAGCGGTTGTCTGCAAATCCCCTGGATTTGCAGGAAATGAGTTGGCAGGTCTCAGAACTGGGAGAGGACTGGCTGGGCTGCAAAGGAAAAAGTATTTGCACCATCATTTTCCCATTAAAAACACTGGCTTCCCTTAAAAAAGAGAAATCTCCTATGTGAAGATGCTCCTGGACCTACCACACGCTGCCCCGTGGCATTCGGCATCCCTTGCTGGGTACGCAGGGAACAAAATAACAAAGTACTCAGCTGTGTTAAAGTGAAATTGCCAAATGCGTTTTAAAAAATAAAGTAAAAAAAAAAATAATAATATGGTATTAGCCACTAATTTAACATCGTCACAAACAAGGCATCCCCGGCACACAGGGGCTGTGTGCTCAGCACTGCGTAACCATCAGCCGTCGTGGTTTGTCCTGGAAAAGCCTTGCTATCGTACCCCTGAGTCAGGCAGGTCCCCAAAATTTTTGGTATCACACTCATTGCTTCCACTTCTCAGCAGTAAAGCTTCAAGGTGCTGGTGTCCAGCCTTGGGCATGCATAAAAATCATAAGAAGTCATCGGTCAAACAAGTATCAGTAAAACAGCCAGCACCGAAAAATGAATGGGGACGATGGGGAGCCAGATGGGCAAAGTGTGGGATTCCTCTTGCTATTGGGGTATTTGCAACCAGGACCTTTTTTTTTCATCAAGACGAAGGGGGGAAAAAAAAAAAAAAGTCTTTTATGTTGTGGGTTTTTTCCAAACGCAAAGATAAATCAATATATACAGAGTACACCAGCAATGACTGCTGGGGAAATTCAGGTCTAGAAGTTATCTTCTGACAGTCTTGTGTTTGGATCGTGCCTTTTATAAACCAGGTGCCAGAAATCAAGCTCCTTAAACGACTTGTCTGAAATTGTGGTTAACAGCCCCAAGCCTTCTGCAGCCCCCTTCCGAATCACACGGGGCTCCCAGAAATAGCTCTTCCCTAGCAGCGAAGGTGCCTGAACTAGCTGTGATCCTCAGACTGCTCATCTGAAGGCAGGATTTTGTGAGCTCAAGAGCTCAATGCTGGTAAAAAAATAATTTTATATTCGCTTTTCTATGCTTCTGCCTGTCCCAAGCAATGAGAAAAACCAATCAGCCACTAATTGCAGAGAGCTGAGAGATCTTATCAGGTCCTTCTGGTGTCCTACCAGAAACAGAGCCCCAGCATCCTCACCAATTAGTATCTAGATATAGGCTGAATATATAAAAAGGTGCATTTGCCAGTGGGTTTCTTTGGGGCCTGATGAAAGCAAAGGCAAACTAAACCCTTCTAAAGTTTTTCACAGGAAGAAGGGTGCAGAAGATGATCCCTGAAATCCCAACTAGGAAGCAGGGCTGGCAACAGACCCTAGGCAATAAGAAAACCCTGGCAGAGGGTTTACTTAAAGGAAATTGTGGCTGATGCTGGCAGCTGCCCGGAGCCCAGGAACGCTGCGGCGAGGCCGGGATGCTCCCAGGATGGACATAGAAATGTCCAGACAGTGTCACAGACCTTG
>NW_009623906.1:18052-20006 GCF_000690535.1 Cariama cristata | reverse complement strand
GCCCAAGCACGGTCCCCACCCTGCCCCCCCCCCCCCAGCCACAGGTATGCTTCTGGGTAGACTCTCCCAAAACATCTAAACCCTTTCTGCCCGCTCATTTTAATTGCAATTTTTTTTCCTTCTCTTCTTCTGCAGAATGTCCATGCCGTGAGTGGCCGAACGCATTGCTGCTGGAACAACGCTGTAGTCAAAGGGGTGAGATTCAAGCGGTCTGCGCTGCAGTCATGACAGAGATTGGGTGGTTGGCTTGAGCCGTGGATTCACTGTTTAGATAGAAGGATCTGGGAATATGTCCTTTCTGAGAGAGGAGACGTGTCTGAAGGGACGCTCCTGCCCATTGTCCTGTTCTAAATGCAGCTTTTTGAAGCAGAACTTCTTTTTTCATCTCTGTTTTTCCTTGGAATTTCAAATCAGTGTTGACCTTCCAATTCAGCTTTGCTTTTGGGCTCCTACAGCCAAAAGCTTCCCCATGCCTTTGGCAGGCTCTTTACCTTTTTATATTCAGATTATTTTTTTTTTCTCAAAGTCATCTCCCTTCTTCCCTGCCTTCCAAAACACTGAAAGCCAGCAGATGCAAATACAAGAACGACACTACACCAAACCCCGCGCACCCTTTTGGGAATCCGACCAGTAATCAAAATGTTCAGCTACTGGGAGGTATAACACAATTTTTCTCTGCGGCACAGGGTCCAGGCAGCCCAGCTTTCCCCTGAAAACAGCCTTCAGGGTCAGCAGATGCACAGGGAAATTCAAGCACCACTTTAGAGGCAGATCCAGCTTCAGGAAAGCTGCTGAAAATTCACTTGAATTATAGTCTTCAGTTTGCCTGCTCTAATATTCACACCAGGTGGGCTTGTGCCACTCTCCAGTTTCACACCACCATCAAACACCACCTAGTAACTCCTCCGGCGGAACAGCTGGATGGCATTTTAACCGAAACCTCCTCCCCTACCAAAAACCCCAAGCCCAAAACACAATAAATGAAACAAAAACCTATCCAAAAATTTCAAAGAATTGATGGAGAGCAAGAACTAGGGAGCTAAAATGTGTTTAAAGCTGTGGCTGGCTCTGGCAGGTTCTAAAGATGGGGACAGCCGCTGTAAGCCAGGGGTTTCATTCATCCCGTAGAGAAAATGTGCCTGGGTTCCTCAGTTGCACTTACAGTTAATTTTGTCACGGTGTAAAAAAAAAAAAAAAAAATTAAAAAAAAAGTCAATAATTAAAAATTATAACAGTATTTAAAGGCTTCAAATGGGAGGTGGGTCTGGTGCACATTTTTTGCATCCAAAAAGTCCCAAGGTTTGGGAGACCAACTCATTTCTCGGTGTTGCACCTGGCTCCGGTACCCGGTATGGGCTGAACCCAGAGCCCAACCCAACACCCAGCATTTTAAAAGCTGAGCTGCACGTGAAGTCCCGTGTCTCTTTTTCCGTGGTGGATTCAAGCTCTGGTTTTGCAGAAGACGAAAAGACATTGAAGTGGTGAATAGAGCGGGGCGGGCAGAGACGCGAGCGTCCCTCCAGGGCCCCTCGGTTGCTTTTCTTGACTATCTGCCCAGGGCAGAACGGTGCCAAATTCATGAAATATCACTTTAGCCTAAACAACAGTTGCTGGAAACATCATCCAGGCATATGATGATGATCAGAAGGGGTTGGTCTATGGGATGGGGCTAGCAGAAACACGCGCCCTCTGAAATAAAACACATCAGGGAGGCTTCCCAGCTCTGAGAGGATGAAATCCCGCTCTAAGTTGAAGCTGCAGGTTTCTGCACAAGCCATACACTTCTTCCCCTGGCTGAAAAGTCCTCAAACCGCAACCAATGGATCTTTGTTCGTGATGCCCATTTTTTGCAGCCCAGAAGTACCTTGCAATCTCCTTTTGCAAGCAGCTGCCGCCCCAAGCACCTCCACGGCTGGGGGTGGGCTCCTCCTCGCTTGCCTGCATGTTTCTGGCG
>NW_009623906.1:0-18004 GCF_000690535.1 Cariama cristata | reverse complement strand
CCTGAGGCTGATTGAAGGAGCCTAAAATACACCTAAGAAAATCAAATAGGTGGGAAGGGTCCTTAATTTGCCTTTTCAAACCCTGTAATGCCCCTACGAGGATTAAAGCCCTGCCGTTACGTACCAGAGCTTGCTTCACGCCTAGGTTTCCCTCCCATCTCTGCAAAAGGCCCTGAAGCACCACTAGAAGGAGGAGGCTGCTATGATAGCAAGGCTTTGCGGGGGTCAGGTTCCCATCCCAGCCCCTGGCTAAACCGACACAGGTGATTACAAGTCTCTACTTCCTTCCCAGATCTTGAAGAGGTTTGTAAACACAAGCTCTTAATCTCAGAAACTTCTTGAGGAGAGGAGGTCATTGCCATTTTCCTGTGGGCTCCTCCCTCGACTTTGATTTATATCTTTTGGTGCAAAAGGAAAACATCTGCACGCAAGACCCAAGTTCCGTGAAGTAATTTTCCATCAAGTGTTTTGGTTACAGACGGTGAAACGTTTGCAATTCTTCGCATGTCAGCAAAGGCACACTGCTGAGCGGTGGCAGTGGTTGGTCATGCAGCGATAATAGAAACTGCTTTGGGACCATGCCACGCTCCAGTTCAGCAACCCCCACACTTCTCACGAAATCCAGAGCATGATTTTGCAATACGGCTGTGGCTTGCACTGAGGTCGTGCAACGCAACGTCTCCTGGTGTGACAACACGCATGCAAGGTGACTTGCTCATGCAAAGCGGATGGTAGGGCATGGTCATGTCAAGAAGCAGATGAAAACCAAGTCTATAGTGCTGGTGATCTTGTATTGGACAAGCTTGGATGCATGCTATGAAATGGTCAAGGTGAAATAATGGATTTGCTTTGGTTTGTGATTATTTTAATTTTTTGGGGGGATGTTACCTGTCGATAATCTTTTCTCAAGGGGTGGCTGCTGCATGGCTTTCTCGGCTGCTGCTGGAGGAAAAAGTGCGTGGGTTTGGATATTAAACGATGTTTTTCTCTCCGATCCAGACATTATTTGACAATATGATAAAATACAGAAAGATTAATCCCCGTGCAGTACTTACATGGTCTTAAGCATTTGCTAATGCACTCAGCTTCGGCCTCAAATCTATTGGCATTACCACCGCAGCCACCATACCAACCCTGGCTGCAGATCTTGGTTTTGTAGTCAAAGAACCACACAATCTGATAGTCCTTGCACTGCATGCCCATGTCAAAGTCCAGCAAGCAAGGGTCTGGCCAATCTGCATTTCAAAAGGTGCAAAGGTTAAGTGACTCTGAAGGGGTTAAAAGCTGAAAAAGCAAAGATATTGAAAAGAAAAAAAGGGGAAAAAAAAAAAAAGCCCGGTACAGGACTGGTGGCATTTCCTTGTCGTGTGATTTCTTTTGCTGGATGCAAACCTTCCCCAGCCTCCAGCTTACCTCTCCCCACTCTTGATTTCGTTGTTCATGCAAGCCCCAAGTCCCTGGACCAAGGTGATGGGAGCCCCTTACTCCCTGCTGGTGCAGACAGGATTGGGCCCTCACACAGCTCCCCCCATCTATTTTCAAAGCTGTTTGCCTTGGCAGTAACTTTGAATCCTTAAGTGTGTTTATTTTATCTCTAAAGGCAAGCCGCACCTGGTAGACTTTAAGGCTTGATGAGAATTTAAACATACGTTCCTTTCCTGCCCAGAAATGATAATTTAGGTCCAAATCCCAGACTTTTTCTTAGCAAAGATAGGCCATCTGTGCTAGCAGCTGCTTTGCCTCTCTGAGGAGGGCAGAATTTGGGGCTTCCTCTGAGGTCTGTCGGAAGATTTACGCGTAAGTCTCTCCCGTTGCACAGAGAACTAGAGAAGACTCGGCTAAACAACCCATCCCAACCCCCCTGCCCTGTTTAATGTCTTTAGCCTTTTGAAAAACTTCAGATTAGCATCCTCGGGGAATTGCCGGCTGCCATAAATCCTCGGGCAGAGATGTTTGCTGCGAGTGGGTCAACAAGAAGAGATGAGATTGAGAGGTCTGCGTTGGAAGCGCAGGGTGAGCACACAGCACATCCATTTTCCTTCGGGCAGACCTACAGACCTTGTTTCCAAAGGGCTGGCACACAAGGGGTTAAACAAAGCCACGGGGATGGGGATGGATCACCCGGTGGGGACAAGCCAGGTGAAGGCTTCAGAGGGGATGTGGGTGCCAGGGAGAGGGACCGGATGAGTGGGAAGGCATGGGAAGGGTGGGATGATGGGACATGCAGCAAGGTTGAAATGAGATGGTTCCTGCCCGGCACAAGCCCTCGGCCCCTCCGCTCTGCAGCAAGCTCCAGTGGTACCACCACAGCCAGGCATGAGGTCCATGCTCATCCCTTTCAACGCGAGCAGCCGGAGCCCAACAGCAGCTTTGCAACTCTTGTTGGCCGAACACATTGAGCAGCAGCATCTCCCCATGCTCTCAAATCACCTCAAGAAGAAAAGGAGCCAGAGTGCAAGCAAAATGCTTAAAGAAAACCATCAGTGTGATGATTCAAGGATGAGTTTGGGATGCCAGATCCGTAGTTGGTGACTGCGACAGGGCTGTGCTGCTTTATGAAGGCTGAGAGCCCTTCCAGCCCCTTGGAGGAAGGGTTGCAGCCTGGCACTTACAGTACAACTGGGTGTAATAACGCCGATATAATGAGTTTGATGTCAACAAAAGCAAGGAGATGACATGTGAACAGCTACGGTGATTATGGGTTATTAACAGAGGTTAACGGGATTAACAACAGAGTAGGAGCTAACAGATTGCTCATTTAGCGGTTTCCTACATACACCACTGGTGGCAGAGAAACAGGGGATGGGCAGATGGGTGAAACTGGAGGGAGGCTAGCAATTAGCCAAATTTATGCAAATGTTTGACACTAACTCCCCTGTAATCCTTGGCTGTTGGTCAAGCCCTTGGTTGAGAGCAGTGTGTTAAACCAAGGAGCCATGGGGAGAAAGGGAGGGAGCAAGCATCAGATGATGTTCTGCATCTACACGTGCCGGGAAGGCCGTGGGGCACAGCTTGTCCCTGAAGAGCAGCCAGTGCTTGGTCCCTGGCTCATCTCCCATCCTTGAGATGGAAACAGGACCCGGTTTGAGCAACTTCAGGGGGCTCTGGATCCAGCATGGGGTAGCCACCCCAATACAGGGCTCAGACCCACATGGCCAAGGATGTCATCTAGGTCATGATCTGTTGGCTCCGCAAAGCAAAGGACTCGCAGATCCTTTGGTCCCAGTGAGGCTCTGAGAAAGGGTGGGTTTAGGAGCAGGCAAGGGGAAGACCGGTGGAAATGGCCAGGCTCTCGGTGAGGGTGCTGGCAGAGCTCCCCAGCCCAGCACTCCCACCATCGCCCATACTCACCGTTCTCGGGCCCTTCCAGCGGCTCGGTGTTGAGCATCATGTTGGCCAGGGACACCTTGGTCTGCGCCAGGGTCTCTGGGGAGGAAGAAGCAAGGGGGGGTCAGCCAAGGGGAAGGGCATCTGCAGCAGTGCCCTTGGTGCAGTCATTAATAACCTCGCTGGTCCCTGCTCCAGCGCGGGGGACGCACACAAGTTGCAGGAGTCAGGTCTGGATCTGTTTATCCTAGCACATACGTTTCAGAAATGTTTATTGGAGGCAGCTGATGGGATGAGTAATCCACAACCGCCCAGCTGCGCCGGGGACGGGTTTGCCTTGTTCTCCCCAGCTGGCAGCTCTCCTGCGCGGTCGGGCTCATCCTTGGGGGTGACTGCAAAGGAGCATCCTCAGGACATCACGCGATTGCTTTGGATGGCCCTCACTCACCCCACAGCTTGTGACTGGGCAGGGGCTCTGAAGGAGCTGAGCATGGCCTCTCTCTGGCCAGTTTAGCTTTGGTCCTCTGGCCTTAACTTTGCTCCTCTGACCTTAGAGATGGCAGAAAAAAAACCAAAAGGCATCCTCCAGGGGAGCAAATAGTCCATGATGGATCTTCTCTTGTTCCCCTGCAGCCCTCAAGGACTGTCCATGCATTGCATGCCTCTCTGACCACACTCCTTCCATCATGGCCTCACATCCCTCTAGGAACTACGTTGCTGAGGATTGTCACCGGGGGAAGAAATCCCTTGTGATGGAAAGGAGAACGTGGTTTGTATTGCGTCATGCGTTGCGTGACTGCACCCTATTGCGTCATGCCCCTTTCCAGGGCAACCTGTAGCCTATTTTCCATGGGGCTGGAGGGCAGGAGGGGTCTGCAGCCACCGGAAGGGTTGGATTTACTTTTCTCTGGTGGAAGGTGTGGGTAAGGGGGACAGTCCTACCCAGTGTCCAGGTCACAGCTTGTGGGCAAATGTGGTGTCACCACTGCCTACCCAATTTGTTCCCGTTCGACATTTACTCTACGGGAAATGCAACTTCCCTGGGCATTGAGAGCTCCCACTCAGCACATGCAAATGTTACTTCTACACATTGTATGTCTTTTCTCAACATTTTTGTGGGCATATTTATTGCTCACGAAGGTAAGAGACTTCAGATCTGATCCAAACCCCCTGAAGCCAATGGAAAGGCTCTCCATGGGCACTGAAATTGGCTCTGAAGTGCCAGAAGCAGCCAGATGCAGCACTGGCAGCACCAGCGCAAACTTCTCCACGCCACCAAGCCAAGTCACCTCTATGCCAAACTATATAAAAAACATTGGCTGTGTCTTACATAGCAACTTTTGGCCATGCCAAAGGGTTTGGTGAGGTTTACATGTGATCTGGACACATGGAACTTGGATCGCCAAAGGACTAAACCCTCCGTTTAATCTCTTCTTTGTGCGGTTTTTTTGGATAATATAGTGTGCGAAGCAGATAGGTGGCTATGGAAATGGTGATCGGAGAAGAAGATTTTCTTGCTTCTTTTGCGATCAGTCTGGACTGAATTTACTCTGTGTTAACCCAGTTTGACCCTTATGAGTAATTAATTACAGCAATGCTGGTTGGACCCCACCAAGACCCATTGTGCAAAGCCTCCTGCACACATAAGACGACAAACCCCTCTCTGGGACTGGCTTTAATTCTCCCACAATCTGTGTCGATTTAACACCACTGAAGTGTCAACTTGCATTTTTCAAAGAAACATATTCGCAGCGTTTCATAACTGGGTCCTGCTGCTGGTCCGGAGGATACCAGACATGCCGTGACGCAACTGAGCGTTGCTAGGGCTGGGATCGTTGGTACCAAGTGATTCCCCATCCCTTAGGTATTTTTTTTTTTGCATTTTTTTGTGTCCATTTTATGAAAGAAAAAAATTAAAAATTTGTGTTTTCCTCAAGAGGTACTTACTTGTGCTGAATGTCCCTGTGTAGGTTACTTTGGGTTGGGATTTCTGGTAGCCGGTAATGACGACAAGGTACTTCTGTCCGCTTCTGAGTCCTCGGATCACATGCTCAGTGCCGGTCAGGTTTTGCTTCTGCACGAGAGAGTGGTCGTGCGCTAAGGTGATGGTGATATCAAAAGTGTAGGCGTTGTGATGCTCGGGGCTGGCCCAGCGCAGCCTGGCACTGTTCTCGGTGACGTCCGTGATCTGGATGTCGTGGGTCTTTGCTGCAATGCAAAATTAGAAGAAACACTAAGCAAGGACTTGAGGAGGAAAGATCTTAAGGAAAAAGCGTCCCAGCACTGCAAGATCTCCTTCCCAGTCCGCAGCAAATAAATTTGCAGCCGGTTGCGGCATGTGCAAACCGGGTTGTGACTTTGCTATCTCAGATGCCCAACCCAGCACACTACAGGGAGGCTTTTTTTTCCATAGTCTAGACAATTTACCAAGTGGTCTATTTATTTTTTCATAATCTGCTGCAATCTAGCAAATCAAAGCAATTTTTTTACAAGATTTACACAGCCTAAAATGTCATTCCCAGCACAACTTTCCCAACAACTGTAAACGTGTCCAGTCAGATCCTTCTCTAGGGTGCAATGGAGTCACTCAACTGCTGAAGATCTTCAAGCAAAGCTTGCTTAAGATCAAACATAACCTTAGACAGGTCAAAGAAGATATTAGGGAAAGGTTTTCCTGCTATGGCAGAGTGTTGGACGAGACTTTTATAAATGCTGCTTGGAAGCGACAGCGGAGCAAGAGGCACCCATAATGTTTGTTCCTCGCAAGCTGATGAAAGCATTATCCTTGTAAAAGCTGATTGCTTTTTATTTATTATTTGCAGGAGGACAGGCATTGATTGACTGGTTAGGTGTTCCTGGGCTTTGACAGATGTTCTTTGTTTCTTGTTCAGCTAGTGCGGATCTGCCTGTGCAAAAACACGTGGGAAAACTCCTTTACGTGAACTGTGCTGACGTGGAAGAGCTGTGGTATTCCCAAATAGGTCTCCATGCTGCTTCAGTGGTGAACTAACTGAACTAACTGTTTATGTTAGCTGACGGAGAATTCAAACAATGCCGTTGCATGAATCACCATAAATAGCAAAACTTAGCCAAGGGGTAATGCTACAAAGAAAACACAGAAAGCAAATGGGCCACACTAGAAAGAGAAGGCAGCGAGGCAGCAGATGATGGATTGTCCCATGTTTAAATGTCCTGCCTGTGTTTTGCCCAGAGGTAGCCTGTCCCCCACCTGGTTTTGCACAAAATTCTCAACGCAAGTCGGCAAAGCTTTAACCCCCGCAGGGCAGATTTCCAGTTTTGCACCTAAAAACTTGTTTCTGCAAGCACGAAATATGGCCTCTTGGTGACATTTCCCATAGGAATAATCCTCTCAGGGAGGAAGAAAAGCCACAACCCGTTGTGTTACAGACAAGCGAGAGGCACTGCCTTGCACCTACCGCCTTGTCTTCTCCTGCCGACTGCTGCGGCAGCCGTGGTGCTCGTGGTGGTGCGGCCGGTGGCTTTGGTCTGGGTGGCAGTGCTTGCCGCGCTCTGCACGGTGGCATTCACCTGGACCACGGTGCTGGTTGTGGTCTGGTCGGTGGCTCTGGTCTGGGCCGTGGTGCTGGCAGTGGTGGTTTTGGCACGGGTGTTGGTGCTCGCAACAGGCTTGATGCTCGCACTGACCGTGGTGCTGGTGCTGAGGGTCCGGCTTGTGGTTGTGTTGGGTGCCACGTACCTGTCAAAGCAAAAACAGTTCGTAATGGCTTTTTTTTCCCCCCATATAAGCAGAATTTTGGAAGTGGAGAGGAGTTGACATAGAATCATTGTCAAGAACCCCTCCGAGGCCAGGAGTCTTTGTCAGCTTTAGATATGCCCACAGCCAAGCAGTGAGAAGTACCTATCACTTGGGGCACAAGTCTGTCTGTACACCAACTTTACACACAGACGGGTGAATTCAGTGGACAGATCTGTAGCATCCCTGATTTCAAAGGGGTCGACCTTCTAAAGCCAAAACAGCTCTGTGCCAGCGACGAGTGAGTCTTGGTGACACAAGCTTTCGCTGCTGTTCAGAAAATACTAGGATATATTCTGTGTTGGATCCTGAATATCAGATAGTCCAGGGCAACCCAGCCTCTGAAAACAGTTTGTTGAGTGGAAACCCCCAAGTTAATAGTAATTTCTGGAATTCCTGACCTGCAAGATGACAGTAGCATGTACCTCTCTCATATAGAACCAGAGGAAATGGTCTCAAGTTGCGCCAGGGGAGGTTCAGGCTGGACATTAGGAAGAACTTCTTCACTGTAAGAGTCGTTAGGCATTGGAACAGGCTCCCCAGGGAGGTGGTGGAGTCACCATCCCTGGAGGTGTTCAAAAAACACTTAGATGTAGCGCTTTGAGACATGGTTTAGTGGGTTTAGCGGGCATGGTGGCTTTGGGTATACGGTTGGACTTGATGATCTTTGAGGTCTCTTCCAACCATAACGATTCTATGATTCTATATCCCTTATACATATAGAAAAATGACATTTAATCCCAATTTAAAATTACATGTGTACTTGTCTGCCCTTCTCTGTTAGATATATCTGTTGCTCCTTTGACACAGCACTAAAGGAACTAGTAAAATACTGATAATCCTGATTTGTTAGCGTTTAAGTTGCTTTTTCTTTCTTTTTCCAAACAGGGACTGGGAAATGAAGGCTTCTCCCCCAGACAGGCTGTCAGCAAAGCTCATTCTCTCGCAGACAACCCACTACTTACACTGCTTTGTGCCCGCCATGCCCGGGGCTCGGGCTCTTGGTTTGCTGATCGCTCTGCAACCACTCGCACTGTTTCCTTATTTCTGGAGCCAGGTGGAAAGCAAAGTCATCTAGAGACAGAGAGAGCCTGGCATTAAACACTTGTGTTGAGGAAGGCGGCTACCTACCAACAACACATTACATATATATCTTCTTGATTTAAAAAAAACCCTCAAGTCTTCTTGCTTGCTACGGAATATCTCTTGATGTTTGGTGTGGTTACTGCAGCATCCTGGGCTATGGGAGATTTTTTATTCCAATTTACAAACATGAGAGCAGTAACTTCAAGATACCGGAGGGCTGTATGTCTTAGTCTGTCACATGTAAACAGCTTTTTTACAACAAGGCATTTCCAACCACATGGTTAATATTTTTTCAAGAGTTTCCAGGACCACTCTAAGCAGTAAATGGAAAAAGCAAACTGAGAAAACCTAAACATTTAATTCCAGGGAAAGACGTTTGCTTCCTATTTAGTGCAAGACTTTCCTGAATCAGTGATTTATTAGCCCAGTGGACTGATTTTCAGGACTTTTTGGATAAAACAAGCTTTCCTAGAAAAGGTCCATTTCTTGGCCTTGCTGGCTAGGTCTGCTTAGGATCTCTGGCAGCTGGCTCTAGCTGGAGATCCAGCCTGGGGTCTCTAGCTAAGGTGAGAATCAAATTTTCAAGTCACAATCTGCACGTCCCAAACACAGCAGCATTATTTATCCCTGAGCAAAGAATCCTATTCATCTTGTCCTTAAATCTGCATACAGCAACTCCAGATCTCAGCCTGAGCTCTTCAAATGCCTGCTAGACATGATGGTTATGCTGAAGTTGGGAAGAAAGATTTGCTGGGTGTTCAGGAGGAGTGCTAGCAGGCTGCTGGGCTGCAGAGGGACGATAGCCCCAGCAGGACCAGATCCTATGGGACGTGTTGCAGATGTGACCGGCAAGCCAGGTAGGATTAGGTCAGATCCCACAGGTGAACCCATGGAGACCAAGTCAAGCCAGACAGAAGCGAAAACTCTACTTGATGGACCAACAGGCTGCATGGGATGGGATGGGGAGGCCAAAGTGAACAAAACCCAGACATACTCAACTAAGTAGACCTATGAGTAGTAACAAAGAGACCAAACAGTACAGAACATATGAAAAGGGACTAACTTCAGTGGGCCTCACTGCCCAAAGAAGTGGTCAGGCTAGAGCCCACCCACCCAACAGGCAGGTAGACCAAACCTGGCAAATTAACCCCTCTGAGGTCACCTGTTGCCCCTTCCATAATTCTTTGAATGCAGGATGTTATACTTACTTCTGATAAAAGACGGTAGCAGTCTCCCGAAGCGTAGTAAGGGCTCTTCGTGAAGCTCTCCTGGCTTATCAACCAATTTGAAGAACACATCGTTTGGCTCACTAGCTAGGCTGTAGATATTCTTGGCATTCACCTTCCTGCCAAGGCCCAAGACAACGAAGAAGTACCCTTGGCATTTTGCATTGATAACAACCTTCTGCAGGTACTCAAGTTCTTGTTTATTCACTTTTCCGGTCATCATCAGAACTATGACTTTTAGATCCCGAGGGTTTGGTGCACTTTCGAAAATATGAGCCATTGTGTGTTCAATTGCATGTCCTATAGCCCTCGTGCCATGGAGCTGGGTCATTTGGTTGTGAAGGTAATTAATGATCTTCTCTTTGGATCCATAATCAGTTAGTGAAAACTCAGTTTTTACTGGTGGGAAGCTTGAGTTGGTTTCATATTCATAAGGAGCTTGCTGGAGAACTGCCACTCTTGCGTGGTGCTGAGATACTTTTGGCTCAGAGCTGATTTCCAGGTTACTTACGAGGTGGGCAATGTACTTCTTCATCTCATTGAACTGCAGAGGGCTGGTGGACTCCGAGCTATCCATGATGAAGGCTATGTCAATGTCTACATCTGTTGGGGCTGCCCTTCTGTCTCTGAATACAGGTCTCTGACTACCAAAGCCACAGATGGGATCAGGGTCACACACATCTAGGGAAGAAATACAGTAGGTTTCACCTGGAGGAACTGAAGATGACCCTCCCTCATCACTGTAAAAATCCCTTGTGTCATATGAAATACTATCAAGCCACGGACATTCACCGATCCATTACGTGACACCAAAGTCATTTCATCCCAAAACACATTTAGTTATGCATGTAGTATTTTTACGTGCTCCTTTATCCAAAGGGATCCCCGAAGCCTTCTGTCATAAATGGCAGAAGGCCATATCTTAGAGCGTTTAGCTATCGGTATTTGGGCTGTAAAAGTGGGAACCAGCCAAAAAAGGAGCTTCTCTTTACAAAGCGGAGGACGCCCAGCGAGCCTCGTTCACAACGCCAATGTTTTCTGCTCAACCTAAGAATATGAATCCCTTGTCTTCAGCAGCAAAAGGGCTGACTCCCAACTGGCCTTCCCTTCTGCACCACTGACAACCGACTGCTGCGCGACCAGAAGGATTTGGCACTGTCTAGAGGAGAAATTGGATGCTTTACCCAGACAAATGTGACAAGTCAAGAGCCTCCGGATGGTTTCATTCAGCTGACTGGCACTGGTTGGAAGAACAATTGCGTGTCCAACCGCTGTGTTGTTGATCTGGTTAGATGGAAACAGAAAAACTTGATGTTAGTAATGCTGCCTTCTGTTCTTTTCGGCTCAAAAGTAGGAGACAGAGATCCACAACTCTAAGAGTTTCTCTACTCAGCATGCTGCTTTTGGTGGATCCCATTTGGAGGAGCCTAATGCCCCCGACATCAGTTAGTAGGACTAGTTTAGAGACATAAACTCCAAGAAAAAGGTCAAGCACTCGAACCGGTGCACAGTGTGCTCATCTGGAGCTTTTTTGCTGCTTTAAATCTCTGTATGTCCACTCTCTCTCTGCCAACAAAGCTAACGTACTTCCACCTTCCCACCCTTTGCCTGTCTGTCAGACCTTTCTTGCTTGGAGACTCTCTTTTCTTCTGTTTCGTGCTACATCTGCACCCCAGAGCCATGATCCGGGAAACAAATGACTACCATAACCTCACTAGCACTTCACTACATGCGCCGTGTTTCGGATTTCTCTCCTGATAGACATGCCAGATGAATTTAGCTAGAAATGCTTTCTCAGTGCTTAACACTTGAAAGGTCTGTGGAAGCCAGCCACTGCCTGTAGGAGCAAACACTATCAATCTCCCCAGAAAACCAGACTGAGGTCACGAGCAGAAAGTGAAAGAAAGGGTGAATGATCCCAACCTCCAGAGCTCTGGTGAGAACCGGGTCCTGCCGGCTGGTGAGGAACACGGGCATGACCCCAGCATCGTAGAGTTTCAGCACGGCGTCGTTGAGCTGCGCGGAGGCTCTTGTGTCCCCGTTGCTGAAAAAGACAGCCACCTTCCTCATAAGGAAGCCGCTTCGGGCACGCTTGAAGGTATTCCTGGCCACAAAGGACATGGCGGTCTCCAGGCTGCGTGGCTTCGTGGTCAGGGTCGCCTGGAAGTTTTGGATCTGCTGGAGGAGGCTTGATTTCTTCCTGGCATCAGCAAAGCGGATCTCTGTGGTGACCTCATTGTTGTAAGTGACCAGAGCCACCCGGGCACCCCGAGGACAGTTGCTCTCAGCGATGGTTAGGTTGTTGACCACTCTGAGCACCGTTTGCTTCATCCTGTTGAAAACATCCCTCACGACGCCCGAGGAGGTGTCGATAGCAAAGGCCAGCTCGGTTGGGAAGACGGGGCACTCCTTGGGACCTGCAGAAATATCCGTTGGGAACAAATAGTGCCCCAAATAGTTATCAGGGTGCAAGGACCATGTCCTTGGCAGGGGTAAATCATTCATACCACATATGTGGGGAGGGCAACAATTCTAGCACACAGTCACACTGGGGTTTGAAGGACTGAAGGTGACTTACCATAGCAGCAAGCTGTGGAAAAGAGAGGGGAAAAAAGCGGTTTGGTCAGTGCCATTTGTGTAACATGATGGGTGTATAAGGGTAGAGACGGGGAATTAGCAAAGCATTGATGTACTCACGGCATTTGTCTTTGATGTTCCGCACAAGCGCACATTGCTTTAGAAAATGAAAGAGAGGGAGAAAGGGGGGAAAAGAGAGATGTGACACAGCTAACAAAAGAGTCTTTCAAAACAAGAGAGAAATGATGCCACACTTACATCTCTGGATTCTCCTTTATCGCCTTTAAGTCCCTGTGTAAAAAATAAAGAAAAATTGAGTGCAAAGTGTATTTTCAGGGTGCCCCATGAACCCAGTTGGAATAATTATTTAACCACTGCGCATGCAAAAACTAAGGGAAAACCTGCCTGTTCTCAGTCGTGTTTCCAGCAACGGATGGAAACATTTTCTCATGTGAGGAGTACACCTGTCTGAGGCCAGCCCCAACAGGGACATATACGATGATCTAGGTTCACGTGCAAAGAAAGCCAAGTCACATTGGCCTTTCTAGGGTACTCTGTGCCAGTCAGATTTGGTCATGGACCATAACCTGTGTTGGGTAGTAAATGACAAAGAGCTGAGAACTTCCTAGAAGGAGCTTAAAGTGGCATAGTGCCATGGGGAAATCTAGTGCCTGCTAAGAGCCTGTCTCTTCACTTTTTCCTTCTTCTGTGCATTGCGGTTTGAGGCTGGGTGAATATTTATCAGTGATAAACAGCTAGTTAGGAACTTACAGAGACACATCCAAGACAAATAAAGAGGAGTTTGCCCGACTTGAAATCAGCAGGAGATGATGACGGGCATATTTGTCAACCCCTGGCACCGATAAGGACCGCCACGTTTTTCAGAGAAGCAATGGGGAGTCTCTTCAGGGGAGGAAGCCAGAAGCTCCATCAGCAAGGCAATGAACACTTACAGAAGGTCCAGGGTATCCAACCTCTCCTTTCTGACCGGGTGTCCCAGGATCTCCTGCATTTCCCTAGAGAGAGAGAGCAGAGAAGTCCTCTCCATGAACATCTGCAGGAGGACTCTCAGGAGCATGGGTCAACACTTGGGGTAAAAGATGTGTACATCTTTCATGCCACTCATGCAGAAGGGAAAAATTGTGTCACGGTCCAACTTACTCTGCGGCCTCTGTTTCCTTTAGGGCCGGGGCCTCCAGCACCGCCACGGTCACCAGGTCCACCCTGGTTGGGGAAAAACACAACCAACAGCTCTAAATCTGCACGGGACCATAGGTAACGGCTACATTGCTTGGAAAACGAACGCGTAGCTCACGAACTGCACCGTACCTTGGGCCCTGGGTAGCCTATGAAGCCGCGTTCTCCCTGAAACAACATAAAGGTTTATTTGAATATGTTTTAGAAAATGAACCTGATTCTTCAGGCAGAGCTGTAACAACTGAAGGAATTAAATGATGGAGGGAATAGAGAGCTGCAAATTAATTTTGCAGTATTGTTCCTCATATGAATCACGAAAAGCAAACAGACACTCTTTTTAAGGACTGGTTGCTCCTGTTTGGCTATTTTCAACTACAGAGGAGCTGTCAGAGATGCTGGCACATGGTTTTCAACGTCCCACAGACATTCATGGGGCTCTCTGGCTAAAAGGTACAAAAACATTAAGGTTCCTCCTCAAGACAAAGGCAGAGGGTAAAGGTTTGAAGAGTCTTGCCTGATTTTCTCACCAGGGTACACACAGGGCTGATTTTTGTCCTTGTACGTATCTGACTTCATCTAGGCTCTGCCCTTGCCCATCTGCACTGGAGACCTTGGCTACCTCGTCCTTGGTAACTCACATTGGTAGATGGGCATGCTGAGCGTACACCACACCTACCTTTCTGCCTTTAGGACCTGGGCCACCAATGCCATCTCGACCATCATCACCCTAAAATTGGAAAGCCAAAGTCATTAATATGCAGTCATATGTGAATAACATAAGCCTCACAGATCCAGTGGCATCAACAGAAAGAACCCACTGATGCTACAGGCGTTTGAGAAGCCTTTCTATAGATGAAATTATTGCAGGAAAAAAAAAAAAAAGCACAGAAGGGTGGTGCCAAGGAAAAAAAAAAAAGGCACAGAAAGGTGGTGCCAAAACTACAAATCTGAATTAAAACCTGCTTCGTATAAACATATAATGTGTAAAACCCGGGTGGAAGTCAGCAATAGGGAGCAGGTTAGGAGGTCAATCAATGCTGGGGGTGTACTTATAGATCTATCCGACCAAAGCTTGTCCTCCCTTGCTTTGCACAAATCATTTTTTCCTCAGTTGACTCCTCATTATACAGAGTAATCAGACCACAGGAAAGCTCGCACTTGGTCCATACGTCCTTTTTATAGGTCTCCTCCCTTGCTTTGCACAAATCATTTTTTCCTCAGTTGGCTCCTCATTATACAGAGTAATCAGACCCCAGGAAAGCTCACACTTGGTCCATACGTCCTTTTTATAGGTTGCTTAGGATGAATACACGGGGTCAGCTCAGGGTGTCTACCCATGCCTCACGCAACGAGCCAGGACAAGGCCAAGCAACTCTGGACAGCCTCTGCCCTGCACTTTGCACAAATCATTTTTTCCTCAGTTGGCTCCTCATTATACAGAGTAATCAGACCCCAGGAAAGCTCACACTTGGTCCATACGTCCTTTTTATAGGTTGCTTAGGATGAATACACGGGGTCAGCTCAGGGTGTCTACCCATGCCTCACGCAACGAGCCAGGACAAGGCCAAGCAACTCTGGACAGCCTCTGCCCTGCAGACTGATTTACGAGATATTAAAATTCACTTTTCAAGTGAATATAATTCACCTCCTTGAAGGGACTACCGTTACCGTGCTCACGCCAGCTGAAGACATGAAGCTGATTTCCCTCTCTTGCATTGTACTATGGAGGATGCAAGGTCCATAGGGGAGCTAAACCTTCTGCTGCCAAGGGCTGTGGCCCATTGGCCACAGGAGAGGGTTCATCATCCTTAAAGATGTGGGTGCACGGCCACACTTACCATCTCTCCTCGTGAGCCCTGCTGTCCATTTGATCCTTTGGGTCCAGGGTTTCCAGGCTCACCCTGAAAACAGGAGCATCTACTAAAGCATGTGTTGAAACTCCAGGCAACTCTGAGCTTTTCTCACCCCATCAGCACTGGTTTCTTTACATAGACCAGTCTGCAGCGGTCCTTGCAGCAGAAAGTTATGACTGGACCTACACAGCCAGCAATGCTACAAAATGCTTGCTCTTCGTGGGACCTTTAGTGATTTCAGGAAAGCTGAGTAATGGGACATGGGAGACCACCCAGCTCCCATCACAGGGTGATGTTTGCTTTTTATAAACACTGCAAAAATAAAAGCTCCCAAGCTCTGGGGATTTTGCCGGTGCAAATGGACAGCGGAGCAGCCATGGAAATGAACCAGTGTATGTGAAGTGTGAATCTGGAGAGATAAAACCGTACGGAGGGTCTGGAGAGATCCAGCACAACCACCTTCCCATGTGGGCATCGGCTCAGAATCTGCCCTGGAAAATTACTTGGGGATCTCGGTTACTCGATTTCTTTTGCCTCTCTGTTCAATGAAATGGGAGCCGAATGAAACCACCAGAGCACAGGCCTCGCTCTGTTTCACATTGTGCAAGCCAGTGAAAAGGAGCTAATTTAGCGCCAAGAGGTTCGTCTCAAGTATTTTTTTAAGCTTGCTCCTATCCAGAAGCTCTTCATTGCTGTTTTAGTTGCTGATGCCCAATACTCGTGAAGACATACCTTTCGGCCCAGGGGACCGATCCTGCCCCGCTCTCCTGGGGGTCCTGGGGGTCCACCACCAGCCTGGAAAGGAAACAGGGAGATGTATGTTGGCGATGTGTCGAGAAAACTGGGTGCCAGAAACTAGAGGATTGGGTGACCATAGAAAACATGTATTAACTACTAAGGCTGGTGCCTCTCGAAGCACCTTAGGCAATTCAGAAGTCTAATTCATGGTTGGGAAGAGCTGAAGGACCAGGTCAGATCAATGCTTTATGGCCACGACTCTTGCTGGGGTATGCAGCAGGAGGGAGAAATAAATGCATGGGAAGCCCCCAGCAAGCACGTGAGATGGTCATGCTCTGTCTTCAGAGGTTGAAACATCATGAAGGATGCCCTGCCGGTCACTCAGGGATGTTCTTTAATTAAGATCGCAAACCGTAATGGGCCAAATGCTGAAGTCCTGACCCCTTTGTGGTTGGTTTTAACTCTTTCTCTGCTATAACTCTTGATCAAGAAATCTTAAGCATAAGTTGAGAGGAGAATCATACTGGAGGAGTGTGTTACGAGAGAGTGAAACAGAGTTGGAGCCCTAGGGGGGGGAATGGAAAGACACATCGGGTGCGTCTTATTAGCTCAGCGAGATGTTCTGGGTGGATGGTTGAGAAGCAGCAGAAGGCTTTACCCTTGGTCCAGGAACTCCCTGCTCTCCTCTTATGCCTGGTGTGCCAATCTGGCCGGGTGGACCCTGTGCAGAGAGAAAAGAGAGATTGGATCAACACGCATGGGCAGAAACACACCAGTGCTACACAAGATCGCAAGGGAAAGATAACGCTACAGCGCCCGAGAGATGTTTTTCAAACACGTCACACTTCGGGTGGTGTGAATGCAATGGCAGACTTGACCTCCCAGGGCAGGACGGCTAGCCCACGGCGCACCCAAAAATGCCCAAATCCCGACAGTCATTGCTGCTAAGACTCTTTGAGGAAGTGACTGTGGTGAAATAATGCACGGCATCATGAGGTAAGACATTTACTTTGCTGTAAGCTCACTGACCTGTGGCCCTCTCATGCCTTGTTCGCCAACCGGCCCCGCTTGGCCGATCGAGCCCTTGGTACCCTTGAAGTGCAAAAAAGGACAATGCAGGTTAGCATGGGGGGGTGTGGTCAACACCATGGGGAGGGAAAGGAGATCTCAGGGCATTTACAGCTGCATAAAGAGCAGGGAAGAACAGTTGTTTGGGGTTTTGGTTGGACATGGTCATAGCAGAGAATGAGGACAGAACTGGTGGGGTAATTTGCCTCCTGCAATCAACAGGCGTCAATCTCCTTTATGCTTTGGCCTCGTTACGCTGCTGGAGCAGCACACGGAGAGGAAGCATCTGACCAGGGAATGCTGCAGAGGACAGGCAGCCCCAGGGACGTGGATCGCTGGTTTTGCACTGAGTCCAGCAAGGCGCATACAGGGAGATGAGCCTGAGGAGAAGGGGGGAAATTTGGAGGAGAGAGGAGGCAGAGAGGAAGGAGGCGCATACAGGGAGATGAGCCTGAGGAGGAGGGGGGAAATTTGGAGAAGAGAGGAGGCAAAGAGGAAGAAGCAAAGCCTGCATGCCTCTTTCTCTTGGCAAATCCCTCTGGGTGATGTGGCTGGACGGTGGCGTGGCAGGAGCCCCAGGTGCCATCCCCGTCACCTCTTACCTTAACTCCTATCGGTCCCCTTCGTCCTGTCATACCCTGCGAACGAAGAAACAAGGAGACTTCTTACTCCAGTATGTAAGCACACATTTCTCTATTGCTTTTAGAGCCGTGTATTGCCGCTTCTCTTGGTCCAAAATTACGTTTGAATAGTTCAAACTACTGGGGAGAGAGAAATCCACACGGCCAGCTCTCTTAAATGAAACTTTGACATGTGTCCTCCTTCCTCACATCCCCAACCCTCCACCACATAGATGGTTGCACCCTCACGCAAGCAGGAGCGTGCCACGGTCCCTGGGCCATGTGCCCTGAGGGACAGGCGACAGCAGGGAACGCATCCCCAGATGTCTCAGCTATACCAGCTCCAGTTTGGTTTTCACCTTTTAAAAACCAGCAACCAAACGCAGATGCATATGCCAGAGTAAATCAGGTGTAGCTCCACTGCTTTGAGCACCGAGTTACTTGCATGGGAATAAATTCAAGATCAGACCTTTAAAGTCTATACAACAAGCCAGAAAACCCCCAGGCAGTTTACTTTTGAGTTTCAGTCTTTTGGTT
>NW_009623905.1:0-60383 GCF_000690535.1 Cariama cristata | reverse complement strand
TAATAATTAAAAAAAAAAAATATCACACTTCATGATTACTAAGCTAAAATTGTTACACATTTGACGTCATTTATACCTGGCGCTACGCTCCAATACCCACATTAACCAAGCTGCCTGCAAAACTTAATTTTCTTAGGACGTTCTGTTACGTTAAAATCAATGCTTTCAAAAGTAGGCATTGCAACATCTCCGAACTGCTGGTTCTTAACTCTGCTCAATATTGCTCTTTGTAAGGAAACTCTGTATTTTAAAGATATATTTTTGTACACAATTTAGGGGGAAAAAAAAAAAAAAGCTTGCTTGTTCAGGGTTAAATCCTAACAAGCCTTTTGTAATCAAACTTTTATAATTGTGTGTGATCCACTGGAAGGTTTTCAACACCAAAGCTACTCAAATTTCATCCACGGCTGTGTCCCTTTCAAGACACTGAAGCCTTTTTTGTGCAGAGCGGATCTGTTGTGTACAGGGTGTGCTAGGAGGGCACAGTCCCACAGGTTTCTGATACACTTGTGGGAGGAGAGACATTGATTTATCGTACCAAGAAATGTCAGGGGTATTGGTATAACCTTCCAGAAGCATTTCTCTCAGGAGATTCTGAAGTCACTGCTCACTCACCCACGTTCTCAGCCACTTCAGCTTATTTTTGGTTGCATTCTACTACACAGGTTTCATTTTAAATATTGATTGGAACCTATTTGTCAAAATATCCTTTAATGAAGACTCTAGGAAACGGACTTTCTGGCACACATGCAAAACAAAGGTCCACCAAGTCAGAAGGGGTGGTTGGCAGATGGGGCCTGGCCCAGAGCAGAGCGAGACGCAGCAGCGGAGATGAGCTGGCAGGGGCCATGCTCTGCGGTCATACCCTGTTGAAGACCCCCAAAAAAAGCCAGGCAATCACATGGCACAATGTGAATCAAAAAAAGGGCTCTTCCCACCCCAGGACAACTGATTTCTGGTGCAGCCCTTTCTATCACCGTAGCTTCTTGACTTATATTCTAAAGAAATAACCTAAACCTATATCGTAAACCATTTTTGAAAAAAAAAATATACTCTTTAAGCAAACTTTCTAGTTCCATCAGTCACCATGATTTCATTTGTACTTTTTTCATGAAAGGAACATCACGCTCCTTGTAAGAATCAACTGAGATTAAGCTGTGAGGCAGAGAACTATGGCACAATAAACAGCAGCAAACTAGTTTGTCAAGGCAATGGTTCAAGTACTTGTTACCAAAAACCTGTTTTTCTTTCCTTTAAGATGTGCAATCATTCAAACTGGCCTGCGTGGCTGGTAAGCATGAAAATTTGTTCCACAAAAAACCACGAGGTTAAGAAACCCTTCAGAAGCACTGATATTTTGGGGCATATTTTCAGAGTTTGTTGAATTGCACTTCACAGCGTTAACACGTCTCACCCACGGAACATGGCACTAACTAACTTTTAAAAATCTGTGGAAGTATGCAGGTTTTTTACATGCATTTCACTGGCTTCTATTTAGACTTCAAATTACTTCATTGACTCAGTTAATTAACTGAATAGATTAGTTTTTACTTCTCTGAAAATTAGCAAGGCATCTTTTGCTACAGGCAGTAGCTCACTCGTCTTGCTCCGACGACAGCATACCTGGTGTATCGCACGAGCACTGCTCAGTGTTCTCGCCTCCCCTTTGAGTAACTATCACAGCCTCTGTAATTAAGACATCCTGCAGCCTACACGAGTTGATCATTGACTTAACGATATCAGAGGGAATCTCTCTGCCCGAAGGGTGGGATTTGTCCAAAAGGGATGCAGCCATACCACTTGCCATGGAAGTTCAGATGCTTCTGAGGTGAAGGCCACTTGTTGTCTAATGCTATATAAATCATGCTTATGAATTCTTTTAGGTGTCTATTGAAGTTCTGAAGTTATTAGCTCATTTTCACAAAATACGAACAGAGCATGCTGGACTAAAAAACAATTTAGATTTTTTTCTTTCTGAGCGTTTAAGCAGAATTGATGGCAGACAGTTTTGTGGATGGTGTGCGCTTTGAGAATTACTTTAGTAGTTTTCTGGGAATTCTTAATCCACATTTGAAACTGCCACTTCCAAGAAAACATGATCATGCTTAAAAGCAATATGCTCAGTGTAACTTCATAAACAATCCTGCAGCTGCAGGTAAAAAAAAAATTAAATGGAAGATTTAAGAGCCAAAATAAAACCCACAATACACATGATAATTAAACATTTTAAATGGGCTAGGTTTGGCTTAAAACCAGCATCAAAGTATTATACAGGGACGATCAGTAAGCTAAACTCTTCTTTAAGTGACCAAATACAAAACTCTTGCACACCCTCTTCCCTCACAAAAGCTTATGAACGTAATACAACCTGAGAGAAAACATTATCCTCTTCTAGCATTTTAGGCAGCAACAATACAACTTTAAACTATTCACTGGCAGAACAGGTTGATAATTACCAGCCCCACGTGAGTTACCGGTATCTTTGTAATCCTCTTCAGTTTTGATTTCAAGACTCATGCTACCTTCAGTTTCTTAAATCCGTCCATGTCTCCTGTTCCTTCTAAGCAGGCTTGCTGCAGCACAGCTGCCATTTGCCTTGCTGCCGCCACCACCCATCCTTCTTAGCTTTATTTTTTTGTACACTAGCTACCACCAGTGTTTTCAAAAATTTTTTGTAAACCACTTCTTAATTTCCTGCCACATTTTCTTTTCCTTTTCCTTCTTAATTTAATTAATATAAGGAGTATTTTACGATCATTTTCTAATGGAGACCTAGACAAAATTGTAAAATCAGATTACCTTAAATTACATTAAAAAAAGCCTGGTTATGGCAGGCTTAGTGTGCAACGCCAGCAGCATCCAGTAACAGAAGTAAACAACTATTGAGCTATGGGCAAGGTCTGCAGGTGAATCATTTTTGCTTTCTGACCAAGACTCATGTAGTTATCGAGAAATTCTCTCTGGCTTATAAAATCAAACATTCTCAGACTTTATCTCATAACTTAATCTTCTGTCTAGATTTTAGCTATCCTGTATATTAATATGTTCATTATTTTAAAGTATTGTGCTTAGGCATTTCCTATTGTGTAAGAGCAATATCCCAGACAAAAAAAAAAAGTCTTAAGTCATTGTGTTGGAAAGAATTTGATTAAAATGAAGTTACCAACCATTAAATAGAACTATATTTTAATTTAATAATAAGAGATTTAATGCAAGCTATTGTTTAACATGTTTTATACTCCACTCTAAAAGAAATTGATGAGGTAATGCTAGCAGACAGCTTGAGAAAAGTCAAGGATACCGGGACATTCCAAAAATCTTACTGTCTCCCGAGAACATTTTTTAACTCTGACATCAGCCATCTAATAAAATCTGAATCCAGCAGAGGTCTTGTGAATGCATTCAAAGTAATTCGATGCAAAATTATCTCCAAGACAGATGAAGTAGGAAAAAACTACTAGTTTTGGCTCAAAGATTTGCAGAAGAGTAAATCTTTGGAAATATACCTGACCTAGTAGCAGTGCAGATCAAAAGTTAGTAGTAAAGTGCCTAGTGTGATTGATACTAGGAAAAGCTAAGTAACGATGGTTAAAAGTAGCCACATTTCTCTCTCTCTTTTTTTTTTTTTAAAATAATATTCAAAGCACCAAACTAATTTTTGAAGTTTGTTACAAACCAGACACCCAATCAGAAGATCAGGAAGTAATACAGTCAGGAATTGTTTCATTAGTGAAATGCCCTAGAATGTTTCTTCTGACACTCCTTTTTCTTTGTATAGCATTACTACTTCAAGTTTACACATTTTAAAAGGAATTATTCGCAGACATTCTTCCCCTGAAACTGTTCTTGAACAGTGTGGCTTTTTGGAGTTTACGTGAAAATAGTTATTACAGTTTGGATAGCAAAGTGTCAATCAGTTTGCCCCCTCTAACAAGTGAAAGACTTTGGAAAAGTAGAAACACCTTAGAATTTATTTTATGGATCCATATTAGGTATCTAGTTTAAAAAAGAAAAACAAACACACAAACCAAAACAAAATCCACAACAATAAGGCTTTCTATTTAAATGTTAGAGACTCACATTTGAAATGTTAAACCTGCATCCCTGACATTAATCTGATCAGTGTACTAAAAACAGGCAGTAGCTTTCCCCTCCAAGAACACAGTTGTTCCTTTGAACAATTAAGCACGAATTTTTTATGAAATCCACATGATTTGATCTAGTTGCCTACATTTAAATTAAGTTGCCTACTGTGTTTGCATTCGAGCAGTTTATGAAACTTCTTCATGGTTAACTGTTGTGATGGATTACCAGGCCGGAAATGTTAACATTAACAAAGGATTTTATAATTACACAGAATTTCATGACTGAACAGGTAGATATGAAGCAAAAAATCTCACACTTCATCGTCAGTGTCCAATCTTCATTCAAACCCACTGAGGCAGCATGTAAGTATGTTGTTTTAATTTCCTTTTTTCCCCCCCCCCCCCCCCCGGTAGCTGGGTTTTTGCCTAGTTATCTTGTGAGATTTTAACTTAAAAAAAT
This sequence comes from Cariama cristata, assembly GCF_000690535.1. Lineage (NCBI taxonomy): Eukaryota > Metazoa > Chordata > Aves > Cariamiformes > Cariamidae > Cariama > Cariama cristata. The sequence goes on along the minus strand of NW_009623905.1, from coordinate 55,838 downwards.
AAAATAGAAATCAATTACTGAAGAACTCAGTCCAAAAAAAACCCCCAAAACCCCACAAAACAAACTTTCTCAAAAATCAGAACAGTTTATCCATGAAAACTGTCCTTTCTCCTACGAAAAGCCAAGTTTAATAGAATGGAGATAAAACTCTACATAGCAAATTTCTAATTCTGACATTTTAAGAGAGATCTAATATTTTAAATGTATAAGGCAGTTCAAATTATGGAAGACACTTATTGTCATCTTGGGACACTGCATAAATCATACCAGTTCTTTCATTTTCTGTCATGGGATCACACTACAACATTGAAGAAAATCCATAAGGAAATGGTCTATTTGGAGCTAAAAGTGTAGCAATCTATAATTGGAAGAGGTGTATCATATTTCTGGGTGAAAGTTAAGTGTTGGTACTATATACTCAGGCCATCTGACCTTCAGTGCTATTATGTTTCTTGAAGTACTTCAAGCCTTTGAGGTGAGGAATGAAGTTGCAAAGAAGACCTAAATTATGTGTTGGCCAAAGCTTGCACTTTGAAGCAAAGCACAATTTTCAGCACATCTGATTTGACTCCTCCAGTATTTTTCCACGTAATGAGTGAAGATATTACTGTGTTAAAGAATTACTCACCCGATTAGGGACACCATCTGCTCCACTATATGTTTGCTGAATGTTATAATAACGAAAAGTTTCTGTAGGAAGGAAAACATCAGTTAGAGAAACATTTGATCAAAAGGGAAGCAGAGACAATGGGGTAGGACAATTTATGTTCCTTTCCAACCAGAGAGCTTCCCCAGCACTCACACAGTTTTCCCTTCTCTTTTCTCTCAAGATCTTTATTTTTCAGTACTCTTCAAAAAGAGGCAGGAGAGAGAAAAGCTGTTTACTTTATTATTCTATTTCTTCATAGATTTCATTTCTTGCAATGTTTTTGTAGCCTGTGTTACTAACCATTTGCATCCTCCCCAAACTTAAATTCCCAGAAGCTCAAGGTCGCTTCACTCCCTCAACAATGTTTTAATGGAAAAAGAGTCATCACCACGCAGAAAAATTCACATCCCCTTACACAAACACATGTACTTAAAGACCACAGAAGTGAAAAGAATGTATCTTTTAGTCCCCTAGTTCATGTGCTTCAGACAGAAACATAACAAAAAATACTTAGTGAAGAACAAAGCAAGAGCCATTGGGTACCTGTCTGTTCAAAACAACTTAAGATTGTCACTGTCTAATGCAATAGACTATTTGGAAGAGAGTAACTTCAATGAAATAAACTTCTCTAACATATAGCTTATTTTGCAGAAAATCCAAATGTCCATAATTTTACCACTCCCTTCTCTTCTAACACAAGTTAAAATTTTGTTAATATAGCCTTTGCTAATTCCATTTTTGTCACATTTGACAGCTTATTTGTAAGCAAAGAGTGAGCAAGACTGTGTGTAGATGCGTATAGACACACACACAGTTCCCACAGCCCCCTTAAATCAATTTAAACACGATCTAACGAGAACTGCATTCACTAGTCTGGAAATAAGGGATATGACTAGAACTACACAAAACGATTTTGTGGTCTGGGGGAAGAGGCCAGTTAAAAGCAGCTCCAGGATGGCCACTGCACCAGAGTCACTGGCTTCCTGTCTAGAGAAGGATTTCATTAAAAGCCTTTCCACGACACTTACGTTTCCTAAATTCCAAATTGCAGCAAGATCACTACAAAAATCAAGGCTATTGCACAAGATGCTTGAAATCAGGCATTGCAGAAAAGAGAATTCTAATAGCTAAACGTATTACAAAATAAGATGATTTACCAACTGTACAAGACACTGGGAAATATTTTTTCCACTTACATTTGATCTGATTGTGGAGCACTATAAATTACACAGCAAACATTCTGCTAGCTAAACAAGACAAATAAAATAATAAAAGGAATATTACACAAATACTATTTCACTTTTCTATGTTGCCAGGACAAATTCTAACAGTACACAGATTTAAAAGCAGAAGAATTCAGATAACACAAAAATAAGTGTGGAGAAAAAGTTGTTCCATCACAGTAAATGAAAGAATTTTCAGATCTATTTATTATTTTCTGTTTAAGGACTGGGCAAAGTAAAATAACCATTTACCAAAAGATGGGAAGAAAAAAAGTGTTGAGGATTGAACTCTTCAGTTCAGGGCAAAAGAAAGATTTTTAAGCAGCTTGATGAGGATACTAGATGAGTAATTTTATACTACTAATAGCTTCTGCTATTTTAATGCAGTGACAGCAAAGATTTCCAAGCAACACAGCTACAGGCACTGCACCAGTCCTATGGAGATGCTTAAAAAAAACCAAGCCCCAGCTGAAAACATTGGTTCTAATCATTACAAACACAGCAATGTAGTTCATGATATAGCACTAACCACACCGCCACCAGTAAAGAATCACCAGGGAATCAACGCTTCACCTTTCATTGGACAAAAGGGTGATGCATTTTAAAAGCAAGACTAAACGTTTCTGAAAGCAACTGGAGAGTCTGATTGCCAAATTCAGAACATCCAGTAAGGCTCTGAGGTAGCAAGAAAAACTGGACACACTCTGAAATGAGGCCCTTTCAAAATAATAGAGACCGAGGACACCAAAAATTGCTAACCGTGCTTGAAAGCTATGGACAACATGCCCAGAGACATTCCCTCAGACTGCTTTCTCCAGAGCCTGAAAGAAGTGGGGCTTTCTCTACAAGCTCAACTGAGATAAAAGGGAGCATTTAAAAGTGCCGCTTAACTGGTAAAGGCTAGTTGCAGTGCTCTTTGAAATGAGTATTTGTTACCAAAAAGGCAAGTTCATTATGAGTACGAAGTCCTTTCAGTCTGGTAAAAACCGTAGGTAAATAACTTGGCTAACCACCAATTTCCTGAGTGGTGTAGGCAGCGAGCTCATTAGTTTGTAGCTATAAATTATTCAGTTGCAAAGTTTTGAGCATAAGCAGCCTAGCAGATCCTTTATTGTAAATCCTTTGCACCAAATTAATTTCCATTACTTCAGGTCAGGAAGGGAGACTCCAGAATTCATTACGAAGTAAAACAGCGTAACAGTCAAAATAGATAACAAAAGTCTTCACCCCACAGCCCTAAGGGAGGTGTAGTACTTGCCTGGATGTGCATTTTAATTACTGCTTTCCCAATCAAGGTTGCACCAAAGAAGGTCCAGAAGGGAACCAGAAAGTGTCCACATGTTATGCCGGCCAGGTCAAACAGAGGGTTTGGAATCTATGAAGTGCAAGGGAAAGAAGTTCATGAATTGCAGCATGCGCTTAAGATGAACAGGAACATTGCAGACTTTGAAACTTTGAAAAATGAACATTTTTTCCCTTATTCAACTTGATCCAAAACTCCTGTGTCTTAATACTTAGAAAAATGTTAATATTGCACCACATAACTTAAGTCTCTGGGATTCAGCTAGACAATGTCCCAGACAATTCCATTCTCGTGGTCCCTTCCTTACCCCTGGATTTTAAAAAAGCTAACAAAAAGTTTTCCATGTGAAATGCACAGAAACCACAGTAAAGCCATTTTGAGTGATTTATCAAGTTTTCTCACTGACAAGCACATCACTCTTGGAAGCTAGTTTTCAAAATGATCCCCAGTGATTTCCATCTGAGAAAGTACATTAAAAACTGGCATTTACAGTCATATGTATCCAGTTTAAAAGCACTGATTAGATTTTACTAAGCATACGCATTTCATTTAAAATTAAAAGTTTTTTTATTGTTAAACTGTTGGCTTGATATTTGGTAATGTGATATTATCTGTAAAATATTTTTGAAATTAAACCAAGAAAGTATCCAAATTCCAACCTTTCACACTTAGCATGCAGTACAAGGGCAGACTGTCTGAGTAAACACACGGGGTATGTGGAATTCGCAGTAGCAGTGTATTACTGGGCTAATATCCTGCAGTGTTTGTGTTGTTTTGTTACACAAACAGATAGCGTAGATTGTTAAAGACTATAAAAGACAGTAACTTTGCAACTGACTGAACAGAAATCTGAAATGTGTGAGAAAGCTTATGAGGGTTATACTTAACTGTTATAGACCAGCAATTCAAATTTATGAGCACCCACACACCACCACCTGCATAGGAAGAAATCTGAAACGGTCTCTAATCATGCTCCGAAACGGTCTCTAAACATGCTCCACTTCAACTAAAATGATTCTTTACCTGTGACAGCTGTCTTAGGCATAGGAGGCTAGTAAATTATTTACTTACACCACAGTCAGATAATTTTGCCCTTCTGACCCAAGTCTGTTCTAGGTCTCCAGTATGTTCTTGGTTGGTTGGTTTGATTATTTTTTTTTTTGGTAAGTTCACAGTACATTTTAATTACTGAATTACTATCACCATAGAGAGAGCAACATGCTTTTGGTAGGGGTAACTGTGGATATCATCAATACATGAGATGTATCACAGTAAAAAGTTACTCAACAAGTCCCCATTAAGGTGTATTAACAGGCCAGCAAAGTTTTCTCTTTGTTTTCGAAAAACCACACACACTGAGTACTGAGAGCTGCCAAAAAAGCCCACAAAGGGAGGGGGTAAATTCTCACAAGTCACAGCAAGGATCTTCCAGGGCTAATTCTTGCTTTGTTCCTTCCCCAGACCTGCCTTTACATAGGAAATAAGCTCCAGACAATAATATGGCTTTCTTATCACCACTAAACAACATTACATTCAGTTGACTTCACTAGGAAAACTTGCAAAATTTTAAATTCAGTTTGATTGTGGTTTTATGTAGCATTTAGAAGCCACCGCTTGACAGACAACAACCTGCAGCTAGGACAGTCATTACCACTTTACAAGCAAGTTCTCTAACTACAAAAAATACACCCAACTAAAATACTGCTTAAAATCCAAAAGTAAAATCACAATTATAAGGGGGGCAAGTAAAGGAGACACCTAGCAGCCAGAGAAGCAAGAGAAGCTCTGAAACAAAGCCCTGAAGCTTGTGGGGGAACGCACAAATGCAAGGAGCACACACGGGGGGCTGCCTTCCTCACCTGCAGCTGCAACAAAAATGTATAGCCTTGAATCCCCATGCTTTTTCAATGCCTCTGCCAGGTTTAACCTCCCCCTTTTTACTGCTACTCTGCAGTTATTCTGTAAACACATTTACAAATCCTCAAGTGTACTGTGGTGGATTCATGACTCCTCATCCCTCCCCAACCCAGAGCAGCCTATATAAGCAAAAGGAAGCTGGAGCTCCGAGTGCCTTGAAGAGCAGTGCAGCAAATAGGTAAGAAGTTAAGCAAATGTTTAAGGATTACTAAGCAGGAACTATGAAGAGTTTACATATCACCTCTCATGTTTACCAACTCCTTCTTCATGTTCCCCATTTATCCACACTTCACCTTGTCCAGCCACTCCAGTAACTCATCCCTGCCATTTACAAGCTGTTGTTCTGATGACACAAGACAGACGGAATAGCCCATGCAGTGCTGTCTCACAAGATGGTGACTAGAGAGTAATGAGTCAGAGGCAGTGATGGAGCAGTCTAAGAGCTTACTGGATGGAAAGATTTAAAGAACAGCTTGTAACCTCCGTCCACTCTAAACATTAAGATGGTTCAAAAGATTAGTAGAGAGAAGTTGTATGGTAGCAACTATAATCAGATTAATTCCTTCCAGCCAACAGAGGTTACTTACATTAGAGCAAATAGTTAGTATTGTCATGTCTACAATTTAAGAAACTAAGAGAGATGCCAGAGAAGTGAGGAATTAATACTTTGTCAGCTGAGCAGCTGGCTAATGGCCATGGTTATTCCAGAAGAATGGGATCATAGGGGACCTACACTTCCCCCCTTCCCTGTAATCACATTTCTGTGCACCACTTCCCACATTTTCTGTGTGAGATGGAAGAATAAGGCACACCATTCCTATCAGTTTTCATGAAGCTTCCAGGGAGAAATTTAAACTTCAAATAGTTTAATATTTTTCTACTCCAAGAGAGTAGTATTATCCTACTTAAAACACTAAAATAGCATCAGTGGAGGTGCTCATATCACCTCTTGCTCAGAGAAAAAAAAAAGCTACAAGTAGTTTGTAGTTCATATAGCCATGACTCTGAAACTTACTTCCTCTTTCTGCTCTCTCTGGTTCCTGATGACCCAAAGATATCTCCTGAGCAGACTTAGAATTACTACAGATGGATATCCTATTCAGGATTTATACAGGTAGTTTTCCACTCTTCAATCTGTGTATATCTTTGGATTTGAAGATGTCAAGCACTGTGAGCTATAGTATATAAACACCTAAAGAAATTATAATATGGTTCCAGCAGAATCTATAGGTAGTCATACAGCTCTTGCTGTATCTTGCCAGCTAATAATCCGGGCTAGGAAAGTCCCAAGAGGATAACTGTCAGTGGGCATATGATCTCATCTGCCAAATATCTGAGCAGTGAGCAGGAGCGTGCGTATGCCTCTGTTAGAGAAGACATGGCCTCAACGTCAAATGCAGGGAGCATCCCTCGTCTGAAACAAACAGAGAAACTTCCTGAATTTTAAGAATGTCTTAGTTCAGTCTCCTGAAAGTCTTCCTTACTGTGACAAGCCTTTTGCATCTTCAGTGAAGCGACCTGGTTTTAATTAGGTTTCACCACACCATGCTGAACTATAGAAGGAATTGCTTTATCTTTTGAAAAAAAGGGATCCCTTGCTGCACCATTCTTTCCTGATGGATTAAAAAGGAAAAAGAACTATTCCAAACTCATTGTCTTCCAAGCAGAACTACTGTCAAGAAGCCCAACGGTGAAGTTGAAGGATGGGATAACAACTGTTAGCTGTGCTTTTATGCAGAATTCACTGCATAGTTTGGTACTAATCTAGGACTGGAGTTTCTCCATGCTATTGTACTTGCCAGTACCACAACCATCCCATTTCTCTACACACCACAGAGAACAGAGAAATAGCAAAGGCGGCACGAGGAGCCATATGGACTCAAATAAAACCAAGTCCCAGTTTACAGCATTGATTTCATCGCAATACATTCAATCTGCAATGTGTGATTACAAAGCCCTCTGTTACTGAAATGAACTTACTGAAGCGCAGGCCAAAATGCCAAAGAACCCAACCTTCTGCACCAGGTTCTGGACAGCCAGTTTAGCCCGGGAAGCAAAATCCTGCAAACAAGAAAACGAAGTATTAGTGAGGCAAAACTCAAAACGAACATATCTCAAGATGTATGTGAAGTCAATATCCTCCATGCTTTGGGATTTCCTAACCAGCAATTGGGAGAATTTTTAAAACAAAAAGGCCAGTTTGAAACTCTGGGCTTAGAGGGAAGGGAAAGAAATTCACAGTGCTCAGTGTGAAAATCTGACCACCCGCATGCATTGAGTTTTGGTTTTCAAAACTCTGCAAGTGGCACTAAGTTCACACTTCTATGGAAACAGGTTTTCTAGTATTTATTTCCCCATATCTTTGAATGTGCTGCTTATACCTTATTCCTTAAACAAGCAAAGGGAATTAATCCTTTCAATACCATTTACAATGTTAAAAAGGTACTTTCTTAAAAACACAGAGACAGAATATAATAATCCCATTATACCCTTAGAGCTTTTCTCTCCAACCCAGGATCTTAATCAAAACAGCCAATTCCAGGTACTCTCTACAACAGACTGTAAAGTTCTTTAAATTCATGGAGTTGAATCTAAAATACCTTAAAAGCAACAAAGGTGTTAGACCATATAACTTTCAAGCTATTCTTTACAAAGCCATGCTAAGAACACGCTGCCTACTTTTATTTTGTGATCATAACTTTCAAACATACTCATGACAAACTCATGAGTCTCAAAGTTTACCAAATACACAGTAAACATTTTAAAAAGCAAAAATAAAGATTCTCGCAAGCAGTTTTTGTGAATGCGAAAAGTGAATTTACATGAGAATAAAAGTCTTTTGAAGCAAAACTGACCAAGAAGCTAAAACCAGTGTCAGTATTATCTATTCAGGTCTGGCACCCAGCAGTTATAGAAAGCTGAGTATCTTTGGTAATAGCAAACTTTAAGAAGTAATTATTAATTCTTTTTTGAAAACCTACAAATAAGCAATAAAGAGGTGATTTTCCAGTAGCAATGCAATATTCACAGATTTACATTTTGTAGAAAACTATCAGATAAATTTCAGAAGGAAATGGCTTTAATCAATAATTAATGATATTCTAAATTTCACAACTCACTATTGAAGTGTAGAATTTAGAATATCATTAATTATTGATTAAAGCAATTATAAGATAATCCAGAAAAATTAAATTTATGTATTTTTAACTTTGTTACAATTCTGTTGAAAGCTTTAATACTAGTCACCAATGCAAGTAAATACAATTACTTGACAATGTTCTTGCATATTATTTAAATTTTGAATTAATAGAACCAACATAACTTTCTATGCCAGATCAAAAAAAAAATAAAAAAAACTGTGATAAGCCTATTTGCTATCTTTTTACACTCCTTTTTCAAGTAGTAACTTTTCTCCATTACAGTGCTTTAAAAATAGTTACATTCTCAAATAAAAAAAAATAACAATTCTTAATGAAATAAGAATAATTCTACTTCTTATACATGATGTTTGAAAAAAATAACCCAAATTAAAACAAATACTTCCACTTAAAGAAAAAATGCAAATAAATGAGATTTCCTACATCTTACAGTGGGACACTTAACCACAGGAGAATATAAAAACTCTTATAGAATATTCTGTAAGGGGTGAATTTGCTAACTTTCACCAGGAGTAACACCTTGGGGCTGTGAATGCCTTATTGCAAAAGGAATAGATGAAATATCCACTCTTTGTTGAAAACTTGTTCCCGATATTTTCCTATTTAACTTCTAGCATACATACAGTACGCATGAGTGATTAAAACCCACTCCCAGTAAGGCTGATACCAAACACTTGAACTTATGTTAGAAGAAACAGGTCTAGAACATGCCTACGTGACAAGTAAAGTAAAGTTTGTCATGTTTTTCCATTAAAAGAAGGCATTTTGACACAAATTGTTCTAAATAATAAAACACGATAATTTACCAGTGAACCAAGTCCAAAAATCTTGCAACATTCAAGGGCAGTTCCTTCTCCAACTAGAATTCCCTCATCATTATTTCCAAGTTAGTAACAAAACCAAAACAAAATATAATACTTGGTCACTAATAGGGGTCAGCCCTACTATACACATTCAGTCCCACTGAGGGTTTAGGACATGAACTGAAAAGGGTGCAAGTCTCTTCTGCGGAGTGTGAGCACACAGCTATCGACAAAGGATGTAAAATGCAGCACCCTAAGGAGACAACAGGTATTCTAATTCCTTAACCAAATACAAAAGTAGAAATATGTCTTCAGAATGTCTCTAGAAATTAATTTAAAATGAAAAAGTATGCTAAAGCGTAACAGCAACACTGTCCTTTCAACAACAGACTTTGTTCTTTGAAAAGGTGAACTGAAAAAGTAGTGCCTTAGGTAGGAATTTCATAAGATATCTCCCTCTGTACTCTACAAAGCTGAATGTGACCATGATATTTTCAGTTCCTATTTTGTTCACCATTTCACAATGCTCATGGGGTTAGAACAATATTTTCACTTTTATAAGCCAATAAAGATTTTTTTTCACAGCTCCATAAATCTCATTGTAAAGTATCTTTAAAATAAAACACTACAATCCAATTGTTCAAATAGGTCCATGATTTATTTCAGTGGAAGTTATTTCTATTCTAATTTTAACATATTTACCCATTATCTTTGACTGCATTGCTAATACTGTTGTATTAATTTTCATAAGCTGGAATTGGAACCAAACTCTCAAGCAAGTAACTTATAAACTCGTGCCTGCAGCACAGCTGGTTTAATAAGATATAATTATACATAGATTGACTGTATTAACTTAGTGTAAGCACAGGGCACCATTTTTCATCAAATTTCTTAAAAATAAACAGTTTTCCTCATCCACATTTCTAGGCTGCTGCAAAAATTCAAGGCTGTCTTAAAACTAATTTTTTCCCTCCAGCTAAAAACATACAAATTTAATAAAAGCAATGATAAAAATGTTGAAAAAGGTGTAATAAGTTTGTCTGTCTCTCTCAAAAAAACAAAAACCCCAAAAAACCCAAACCAACATTGGGGCAATTTTTCTCACCTTATGAATTAATAACATTCTTTTTTTACAGTTATTACTCACATTGTTTCTTCTTAAAGTTTTTTTTACATTCATTGTCTATTACAAAGGACTCCATGGAAAGCACAGCTATAGTTCTAAAAATTTCAGTCAAGAACTTCTAACTTGTCTTCCTTTTTCAAACTTTCTAAATAAGCCAAAACAGATAAATTAAGGATTTTTCCACCTGTTTTCTATGATCTAATGGAAACGTAGCTACAAATAATTTGCATGGTAATATACTCATCAGGGTTGCAACAAAACTATGCATTTGCAGTCTCAACATTTACTTTCATGCAAACAAGTTCAGAAATACTTCTGTTTGGTTGCTTCCTTAAAAATTTCGTTTGTCAAATCTTTGCGACATCTGCAATAATAAAAAAAAAACCTTAAAAGTTTCATTTCTCAGAGAATACAATCATCAGTTTCACAACTTTTACCTATTTCACAATATAATTTTTCTGGTATAAAGCCTGCGCAGGGAACAATCTTTTCTCTACGTTTTTAAGCATTTGAAATAAGAGCAAAACAACTTTCACAACTTACTGCTTTAAAAAAAAAAATAAATTAAAAAAGACATAAAAGTTTAGCTACTTACAGGCAAAACATTTTCCCCCAAAATTAAAGTATCTAGACTGGACTCGCGTCTCAGCTAATATGATTCATTCCCTATAACATTTCAGGATACTTTAGCTCACTATGTCCCTTTCAAAGATGATTTGTCTTTTTGGTTTGGAAATAGATTTCCTGTGACTGCTACAATACAGGCAAAGGAAGGTTAAATGATTAAACATTACTTCATTGGGTTAATCATCAGATCTCAAAAACTGGAATGGAAATAAGAGGCATAAAAAGGTCAGTGCTGAAATACTGATTCACAAGTCTCAGCTGGCGGCTTGAGGAAGTTTGCTTCATATCTGCCTTCAGTAAAATGGCACATTTTATTGATACCAGCATTTCATTACTACATGTTGCAAAAGCAAAAAACTCTCCCAAATCTCCAAACCTAAAGGGACAGTAAAGAGAAATTACATGTTTTGCTGCTAAGTAAGATTTACCACAATGTTCCTCCTCTAAGTATGCATTACGGTACAGCTTTGAGTATAACTTAACATGGAGCATTCATCCCTATAAAAAAAAAATAAACCCTTCTTGTTGAAAGAGTGAATGGACAATCTTGTCTTAACTACAGGGCTTCGTCCCATCCCTCTGTTTTGTTTCCATTTATAATTTAATCTCTATCTCTTCTTTCTCTCTTCACTGTAAAGTAAGTTGCACAAGCTTTTCTGTATTTGAGTGAAGAGCATCTCACCAGACTTGGTTGACAAGCTCGAGAAAAAAAAAAAAAAAAAAAAAAAAATGTAAATTCTGTAACACCGATTTATTATCAGAAAACAGAATGGTCACAATTCATTGTTCACATTGAAATTGTAAAGCCTCTTTTTTCTTAATCTCTAAGAACAGAGATTGTTGATAAAACCATAGCAAGTAACTAGTTGATGGTTACCAAGGAGCTCTGAATAATCAGCACTGGATTGAATCCCACCATCCTCACAGAAACAACCCGTCAGACCTCGACAGAAGATATTTTCTTGAAAGACTGCATAGATGGGCCTATAACAATTATGCAATGTAACCGTTTATTTTCTAACAAAGTTGCAATCAGTTTTTAGGAGCATCAAGAAAGCTCTGACTCCCTATCACAAACCAACTCTTCCTTGCATGCAGCAGTGATGATAGCTGTCGGGCTCTGAAAGATGTGATCCAGACTTCCAATGATTTGAGGCCCAGAAAAAATTTTTCTTCTGTCACAATTTTTTTCTGTCGTAAATACATCAAGCACTTTACAAATATATTGGTATATTGGTGACTATAGCACAAAGAGGAAGGCCAGTAAAGAAGGGAAGGAATATATGAGATGAAATCCAATCCTAAATTCATAGCATATGAATTCTCTACTAGTAAGAGCAGACAGTGCCTTAACGTAGGATCAGGGGGAAGTCAGTGATGCAAGCATTAACACAACTGCTCAACCAGGACAGTAATTACCGAGCAGATGGTAGCCTTAAGAAGTTCAAAATAAACTTCTGGAAGGCTTGGGAGGGGTTATGCAGGATTTGTTACTTTAATAAAAAACAGGATCACAAATGAAAATTAAAAAAAATACAAAGACACAAACAGAGATCTCAAGTGACTGTGTTGCACCTTGATGGTCCTCTACAAACACGGGGGATACTAAAGTTGCTGTAGAGACAGGTATTCATCCTAGTGCCAGCAGACTTCCTTGATGCCACTGGGTAACTTGCATGTGAGGAAGAAGTGGACAATCCTTCAAGATTTGAGGATAATTTACATTACTGTTACAATATTTTCTTACCAGAAACAAAGTTTATTTATCTAAATAATAATCTAAAGAGAACATTTTTTTTTCTAAAGATTGAAGACAATGTACGAAGCTACCGTCTCAGATAATTAAAATTATAAATTCCTCAACATTTAAAAAGCTGCCTACAAAGACAGTGCTCCTTGTTATGTAAAAATCTGAATTATGTTAAAAATGAGCTGCACAGTATTTTGTTTCTTCTGGCTTTCTATTACAACACAATGGAATCAAACACAACTTATGGGAGAATGACCATTTGTGGTTAGGCAATGAATTCTAGAATTTCAGAGGACTGGGAAGAATTATTAACTCATGGAAATAATGTTTTAACTGCAGAAGAGCAGTTTTAAAGAAGCCAGAGAGCTACCTACAGGCTGAGAGGTTACAACATCCATCCACACTAAGAAAGGGGGAGATTAGCAATGACATTTAATGATCAACAGAGTAACCTGGAGTTAAGATGAGGAGAACAGAGATCAAGATGCAGTTGATAGTCATTGCCTATCACTGCAAATAGTTCATTACTCAGTGACCAAAGAAACCATTTCATACCTCTCCTGCAAGACATCAAAGGTAACAGATCTCATGAGTAAGGTTCCAGTAAGTTGCAAGCAGGAATATTTTGATAGTGGTTCACGGCAGTACTGATCTCCTGCTCTGTCAGCTGCAATGACTCTCAACATCTAAACGCGTATGGAAAGGGCTATGGCCCTGGGTCTCTGTTCGAGCTTTCTCAAAAATACTTCCAGCATAAGCCAAATCAGGGGCAAACTAAAAGGGGGTATTTCCATCTTGATGCCTGGAGAGAAGTGGGTGGGACAGGTAAGGTTTATGCTTACTTATCACTTGAAACTCTGGGAAAGAAAGGCCATGTCTTGGAAACTGGGCTGTTAAAGACAAAGTTAAAAAAGGTTTTCAAGGATTGTTGAAAGCCGCTAAGGGAAGGTGGCAGATCTAAGCAAGCACTGAAGTTTGATAAAAGAAAGGTATTTACGTACGACAGGCATAGGACAGACATTTCAGATTAAGAGGACTGGCTAAAATTCTAAGTTTGGGAAGGAAATAAATTTCACTTCACAAGAAGTCTGAGTTTTCTGAGACATTAAATTTGGAAAAGGAATAGGGTAATCATATGGGACAGTTACAAGAGAAAAATACATCCCTGTTGAAAATGAAAACACAGTTTTAGAAAGTGTAACATGAAGAAGACTGAACAGCAATGAAACAGGGCCCTTGACCTCACAGGCTTTACCAGAGAATTGTGGAAAGACAAGGGAGCAGTACCTACAAACCCTCCTTAAATAGACTATGTCAGAGATCTGAGGACTTCGAGCTAGTAAGATTTTAAACCATCATTCAGAATAATTGTAGGCAAGGATGAACACACAGTAGGTACTACATACAAATCCCAAGTCAACAACAAATCAAATATACAGGTCAATTCTTCTACTAGCCTTTCCTAGGACAAGAATACTGAATACAAATTGTTGAGGGAAATGCACAGATTTATTTCCACATCTGTTTGTGTTCAAATTCTTGAGCCTGGTTGCATGATAAGGCGTGATCCTGCAACCCACAAAGATAATCAGAAAGATGCTCATCTTTAGGACTTTGTAAACTCAGACATATGAGTAACTACAATTACTTCTGCCAGAAAAATTGACCTTTTTGCATAGAAAATACAGTTAAACCTGTTTTCCTCATAATCAGATTTTAAAACTGCAGTTAGAAAAGAAAGCTGTAAGAAGCCAGAGACAGAGCTCTGTGCAGAGTGGAATCCTTTGCAAGCTGTATGGGAGCAGAGTGTTACAGAGTTCAGTCCAACAGCAAGCTTTGCTTTCCCTGGTCATTTAATTTTAACCTATCTTGGAGTAAAAGTGTGAAACTTCCAAGTAACAGATCCATTATATGGTAACTCAGACCTCTCAGTAACACAAGCAGGAAGGCAGGCAACCAGCTCTGGATCAAACTGACTACTGGCATTAGGAACTTCTATGTATTTTCTTCATTTCGTTAATCAACCAACTGTACCACGGTAAGAACGTTTTATTTCCCTCACTTCTCCCTCTCCCCTAGACCTTGGGGGAAGAACCAGCAAATGCTTCTTCTCCACTTCAGGAGCTTCAGTTTCAAGATTTTAGACTGTTACAATCCAATGCCATGCTCAAGTTTGAAAATGATATACCAAAATGAACACATATTATAGAGCTCAACAAGTTAGTAGGCACTCTCAAACTTAAGGTCAGCATTTTCCACTAGAACTGAAGCTCTCAGACTTCTCCATAAAAGTCCTTTTGCTTCACGCTGTAAGAATAAAGAAATTTTGTGAAGAATAGGACACAATTAAAGGAAACAGTCTGAAGGAAGAGGAAAGAGCATGTTCTCTCAGTCTTATCAGATCTGTCCTATACAGCAGTAGCCCTTTTAACCACATCTCCTGCCACCTCTACTCCTCAATTCAGGTCTGTGCAGTAGCATGAAGCAACATGTGCCCTTTGAGGCTTTGCAATTTTACAGTGGTGCATGAAAGCATGAAATACAATTTATTATTTCTTTGCTTGCTAAAGGATGACTTTCTCTTCACACCTTGTAGGAGACCTGGCAGCGA
The DNA here is from genome assembly GCF_000690535.1 of Cariama cristata. Taxonomy (NCBI): domain Eukaryota; kingdom Metazoa; phylum Chordata; class Aves; order Cariamiformes; family Cariamidae; genus Cariama; species Cariama cristata. The sequence continues at coordinate 40,671 of NW_009623905.1, read as the reverse complement.
GCAGATCCTGCAATCTATTTCATGCAAGAGAGTTGTCAGTTTGGCATGTCAGGGAGGCAGCAAGGCCGTGAGGACAGTCCAGCGTTGGAAGAGATAACCCAGAGAGCTTGTGCAGTCTCTAGTCCTGGAGGGCTTGAAGGCCAGACTTGACAACGCCCTGTGGAACCTGAGCTGATCTCATAGATGACACTGCCCTGAGCAAAAAGTTGGGACTAGAAACTGCTTCAGGTCCCTTTCAAGATGAACTTTTCTGTGATTCCATAATGAGATACTAGCAGCCACCTACAGAGAGAAGAATGAAGTAAAAGACCATCCTATCACTCTGGTTCCCACACATCAGTCACTGACCCCTGCAGCCTTTGCTTCTACAGTTGAAAGCATATGCTGGCATTGCCTCCACCAACGTGCCGGCTGCCTAAAATACCATTGCAGCTGCACAGCGAGTGCTCATTTATCTCAAAGCTACAATTGCAATTAGTTATTGCGGTCACTGGTCTGCTGATCTAGTTATAGTGGCATGACAAGTAACTCCAGCATATCGTCAATTTTTTTTTAATCCATTACAAATTATCAAGTCCTATTTTTGGGCACTTTAAGATCCAGATGTTGTAAGGAACGGCTCACGACTGCTGGAATGAAGCGAGTTATTGCTTTGTTTTAGCCACCATCATCAAGAAAGGAAGCAATTTTGGGTAACAAATAGACAAATAGATTGACCTTTTCAATCTCTGACAAATCAGAGCCAAAGTCACCAGCACTGAAAAAAATACACTGTTCCTCCACAAAGAACTGGGAAATAAGTTAAGGAAGAAAACCCACGCCCAGAAAAATCACTTGCAGAATAAAAGTGAGCAACTTCTTACACAGCTGACAAATCCGTTTGCACACACAAGTCTTCCTACTCAGCCTAGCCAGCAGATGTGCAATGCTGAGCATACCTCTCGCTTGTTCTCCCTCGGAAGTAGCAGGGGTTCCCAGACAGCTTAGAGAAGTGGTCTGCATACCAGACTCTTGTACAACACAGATATTTAAACAGTGTCTGGAGCAGTGGGGGTGGGGGGGGGAAAGTAGCCATTTTCTTGATCATGATACTGTAATTAATTTCTACCAGTTATTGAAGGTTCTCCCTGAAAAAATATTTTTGAAGTAGCTTATCTGACCCAAACTTTTGATCATTTATTGGCCTTTCTCAGAAAACTGGAAAGTGAAATATTTAAGTATTTAGGACAAAATCTTCCCTTAGAAACTTGGGTTGAGCATTCCTGACACACATAGAACAGGGCATGCAAATCCAATGGCAGAGTTCAACCAACTGCTTCTCCACAACTACAGTGCAAATGCAGCCTGCAAGATTTCCAGCAAACTTGGTAACATTCCTTCTGAAAAGGTTCATTTCTGTTGTAAAGTGAGAGATTTGTTAGTGAAAAAATTCCTCTGAGCCAATATCCTAATATTGAGTGAAAATATTGCAAAGTAATCTAGATTTCTTCAGTGGTTCGAAAATTTCTGATCTATGTACTTACATTATATACTAAACATCAAAACGACAGAGGGCCCTGTAAATGAGTTTTAGGGAACAGACGTTATCACCAAGAGTCGTTCAAAGAAGAACGTGAAAAAGTCATCTCTAGACTACCATTAGCAAACGTAATGCAATGCTCATTGCTGTTTTTTCCTTATCTGTAAGCAGGTGTGCAAATGAATAGAACAATGCAGACACAAGACTGCCCTATTCACTTGCAGTGTCCAAAGAAATCCAGCAAGGAGGTGGCTTACACATTTGTTACTCATAGCTCCTATTGTCTACCCTCTGCCTGTATTAACTCTTTGCTACCTCTTTTCTCAGGAAGTCCTCTACAACAAGTTCCCTTATTTAAAGCTTTCGTTGACTCATTCCAAAGCTTATTTCAACTCAGTAATTTTGGAGAACAATTTAAAACTAAGCTGTTACTTAGTACACTCACTGTTTATTATGTTGTCTGTGAAAAAAACCCACCACCACACTTTACTATTACTTCACTCTCAGTTTGCCATCTCACTCTCAAGCATTCATAGGAAGTTTCTAAAGCGAAGCTTCAAGGTTTGTTTAGTTTTGAATTTCCATTTAATTATGGGCCAAGATAAAAGAGGTAAGATACCTCCCCTACACATACTAACAAATGCAGCAATCAAACTTCAGGAAAGCAGTGTGTGAAGACAAAAGCAGGGTGTGAAGACAAGTCTCCTGGTGGCCACCCATCAGGCAGCCTAGACCAGACACTAGCCATCTCTTTCTTGTACAGCACAATTAATAAAGAGAGGAAGCTGATGAGGAAAAGGGGTGACTGGAAGACTGAGCAAGAGACATTAGGAACGGAATTTGACGTTATGTTTAAATGAGTTATTTCTGGGAAAGCAAAAAAAAAAAAGTCAAGGTTTTCCAGTTATTGTATGTGACTCTACCACTTCCATTTTTATGATAACTGCTTTACAAAAACCTGCTTGTGGTCTGCTTTAACCTTTTTTTTTTTTACCAAATACCCTTAAAACCTTTTGATTAAACACGCCAGCAGCCAGCAAATCCTTTTCAAGTAAGAACTTATCAGATACTAGTTGTTAGCTTAATCATGGGAGAGATCCATTTTTAATTTGGCCATCTTATTTTACGCTGCTAATTAAGTAACATTTTGCTTATTAGTTGAACCTAATCATTCCATTTGAATTAAGTCACAGTGTCGTGTCAGAACACAGTGCTGGGTTCTCCAAGTAACCATGGCTGGGTGTGGTAGCGTACTTTGTTCTGCTTCTGCAAAGAGAAGCCCCACATGAAGATGTGGAAAAGCAATCCAGCTCAAGGCACCAGACCTTTCAGAAATGCTGGAAAGATGGGTTTAACATGTGTTGTAACTGTCACTATCGCAAAAGTTCATCAGTTTAACTCCTTGCAGACAAGAAGCCGACTCTCCGAGCAGGAAGTTGTTTGATGGAACTCCTGACGCAATGCAAACCGAAGCAGTTGCAGCTTAGTTTAATACAAACCCTCTTGAGTCCACGTTGACAAATTCTTTAACAAGCCCTGTGGTTACAGGGAAGCTGGTTTCAGTCTGAGTCACTCCTGTTCAAACAGTTTACTGGAAATGGAGGGGAGGGGGAATTTTCAGAGAAGTCATGTGATGGCCAGACAAACCACAACCAGTAAAGGTTCAGTGGAGTCAAAAACAGGTCCCAGCAACAACTGACATTCAGTGTGCAGTCAGTCATTTACAAAAGTCCTGCTGCATCTCAGCATTTCTATGGATTTAACCCTTTTTCAAGTTTGTATTCTTTCAGAGGCAGGACACAGTTTGGAAAGTAAACAAACAGCAGTGGCTGATAGTAACATAGGCAACTAGAAAATATTTTTACATCGAAATTTGGCTGCAGCAACACCACACAGAAGCAAAGCCTGATGCGTAAATCATTAGTTCTTAAAAATATGCCACTTAATGAATCCAAACACTTACAGTCATTAAGGATTAGATATACAGCAAAGATATTAGTACTTTCTCCTCTTAGCAAGGAGTACCACGATAGAGCAAGAGCCCACGCATTACACATTATCACTAAGTACCTTGAGGGAAGCTGGCATTAAAAGCTTCATTTTCACCCGAAACCTCCATCAGCTTTAAGTGTTTCAGCATGACAGAGAAAAGATGAGAATACTTAACAATCAGCAACTATTAAACTGGCAAAAGAGAGTCCCTGCACATGTGTGTGTAGATGTGAAACCATACAAAAGTATGCTTGCACCGTATTATTACCAATGTGCTGCCCCAGCACTAAGTAGTAGATTCACTTCCCCTAATTGAGAGGTTGGTTTGAACGGCTGTGCTGGAGATACTCCCTCCCTGTGGCTAAAGGGGAGCTCCGATAAAAAAAAAAACTCCTTTGCTCTGGAATTAGTCTGGAAGAGAGTTAACAGCAACTGAGATACCGTTTCAAACATTCATGATTTTTCAATACTGCCTTAAATATTAACAAATCAGACCGAGTTGCTCTGTTCCTATAGCACGCTGGGCTCTGCCTTGTGTGGAGCTCTGAGAAGGAAAGAGCCCTGCTTGTAAACCCCGCTCCTTCTCCGGGGCAAAGTCGCTCGGTTTTAACAAGAGCAGCCAGGAGGCAAGAGAAGCTCTGACGCTCCCTTTATGTAACTGGGATGAACTCACTGGCGTGCGCACACAGGGACACACAGAAAGGAGAAGTGAGTGTTCCTTTAAAATGAGGGGCTTTTTCTGAAGTATGCTAATGGGAAGTACAAGGCAGGCGTACACACTGTCTGCAGGCTAATGAGTTTTCTCAAACCCTAGCTCAAGGAGACAAGTCACTTAGATCTGAGATTTATGATAGAAAATCCATCAACAGACTCTTTAAAGTAAATAGTATTTTACTCTGTGTAACTTTGGACGGGCACTAAACCTTTAAGCTATTTAATCCTTTTAGGTTCCTTTTTTTGGTTGCTTTTTCAAGTGCCAAGCCAGCAAGTACATTCCCCCTCACAGATCCTTGAGGCTGGATGTTCATGGTCTATTCTCACCATAGAAGATCCTCATCTGTTTCTCAAAATTACCATTGTTTTTGAGAAATAGCAGCAACAAGCTTTCTAAACAAAACACACGCAGGCAAAAATGTCACGCCATTCGGCTCTGCCTTGTAGGCACAGAGCAGCTCAGCAGAAGTAGAGGGAGAAGCTATTCTTCAAAAACCTAACACACCCATTTTCATGCCTTTCAAAAAGGCAGGATGAAGCTAGACCTTTATACTGAAAGAAGGCCGTGTCATTTGACGTCAAACATTTGTAGTAGTCTCCATGGCATAAGACACTTGTCACATCCCCTGTGTTTTCTTAAGCATAAGGCTTCAACTTGGGAGAGTGGGAGAAGCTGATGTAGGTAATAAAAACTGTTATTGAGCAATTTAAAAATAGACATCGTTAACTGCTCATGAATAGCAACTACAGAACAAATAGTGATAAGCTATGCTGAAGATTGGGATTCACTAAAGGTCATAGGAAAAGGCAGGCCTGTCTCTCACAGACATCGAGCGAAAACATGATTGGAGCCAAAAGCAAAAAGGAAGTCATATTAGCAAATGGAAAAAACTGAACTGTCAGTTTTATGAGTGCAATACAATTTAATCGGATTGTCAAAGCTTCATGCTAAAAGGGTTTTACAGAAACCAAACCACAAGTGGAGTTTAAAAAGATTTTTTTTTTCCTCGCCATCCATCCACAAAACAACATGCTTCAATCCAAACTCGATTGCCAAGAAAATAAAATCAAAAGTCTTGGTAAATAACACCATCATTTTTCTTAATTACACAACACCATTAGTTTACTAAGGACAGTCAATACAGCTAGCTATATTTTGGCCTGTCCTGACAAAATGCTCTCTAGCAAAAATTTTCTTCCCAAGAATCTTACTGCGCATTCTGGAAACCAACTCCGGCTGCTCCCACAACTGTACACACATATAATTTGCTGGGAGAGTTTCAGTAAACACAGATAGCATTTCAGCTCTCCAGTCATGTATTCAACTGGTTTCGGGGTTTGCTTTTTGGGTTTTTTTGGTTTGGTTTTTGTGTGTGTGTTTTTTTTTTTTTCTTTTTTTTCTTTTTTTTACCATGACTTGATTTTTATACAGTTAGGGATTACCTTGCAAAGCAAAGACTGATGGAGTAAAGAACAAAGCAGATTTCCACAGACACACTGCATCTTTAAAGAAATAGAAGGATTTACTATTTACAATAGCAGAAAAACCCTTTGGAACTTTCTAGTAGGAGAAGGCTCTCAGGAAACACAGGGTTTACTGTTAGAATTACTAGATTGCACTCAGTATTTCCAGACAAACCACCTTCTTTCACGGAAAAGCTTCACCCATTTTTTGAAGAGAAGGAGAAAAAAAAGTAAAAGTATATATTTATATCAAGAAAATACCCTGGCAGAACAGTTTAAAGACAGCAGTGCATGGCAAATAGCATCTGCTGGTTTTTTAATAGCAGTCTCATATGACCCATTTCAACTTAGTGGCAGACAAAACAGGGTAAGAAGGAAAAATACAGAAGATAAATCCAGTGGGGTAAGCAGTTTGAGGAAAAAATGTTTAATTTCTTCTAAAACACTATCAATAACTTGTGAACAGGAGGCAAACTCCTGACCTGAATGAAAATTTTCAACAATAATATCTGATTGATGTACAGCATCAGTTGCAAACTATGCTGTAACACAAGCAGCATTTAATCCATCAAGAAAATAAATTACAAGAGCAACAAAAAGGGACTTAGAGCAGTTTGGTTGCATTTTCACATCAGGAAAAATATGTTTCCTCAGGCTGATGAATGGGTCATGCACTGGCCCTCAAGGGTGTTAGTGGCAAGGCAGGCAAATGTCATCTGAAGGGGGTGAGCTGACTGAAAGTCATCTCCTTGCCCAGGGAGGCTTTAAATGCAGCTATAACAATCACAATTATGGAATAGCACCTCCTCCACCACTGGTTTGTTAGCCCACTTTCTCCCTACCTTTATTGTGCTGTTCTTGGAAGTCTAAATTAATGCAGTATTTGTAGCAAATACTTTGGCTGCACTATTTTATATGCTTCAACAAGCTGCATTCTTGTCCTCCCATCACCAGAGGTATCTCTACCCGGTGGAGGATCTTTTTCCATCCCTGGGAAGTCCCTTGTGAACTCACACCAACTGATTTTTGGCCCATTCCCATTTCACTGGAATGCTTATTTACTCCATCCAGTTGTTCTGTGTTTTATTAATTCTGTTGTTTTGCACTGTTCTTACTTGTGCAGTCTCTGCATGTTCCAGCATCTCCTCAAATTCCTGGTACTCTTCATCATCAGGTTCAGCACCAGAGAGTCGGGCCGCCCTCGCCATAAAATATGGAGGCAGCTCTCCAATGGCTGTGCCAGCACCCTGGGAAAAGAATAATTCTGATTTATTTTCGTGTTTATTCTTAAATAGGAAACATGTGATATGCACAGCCCCGTGGACATTTCAAATTATTAGAACTGATGAGACCAGCTGCTTTGACAAGTTTGCTTCTACCCACCAGGTCAAATTTCTCATGATTTCAAACATAATGCTGTTCCTTTGAAACCTCACTTTCCCCCCTTTCCTTGTTTAGCAAAATTCAGCTTCTCTCAGCGCAGACTAACATGCTGCAAGTCAGTGGCTCTCAAGTTGTGGTCTGCAAGGTCAAAACGACATGATCTGTACATCTCTGGGGCCCTGCAGTGTGGCTCGTGGCCCAGCTCCGGCAAAGCTCCGCAGCTGGTGGCCAGCTGAGCCTGGTGTGGTGGGGAGGCTTTAGCTTGTCACCGCGCTGCAGCTGGAATGCCGGCCAGAGCGGGGGCCCTGCTATCCGACACGATCCCTGACTCAGCACAGCGCTGCCATCTCACCCCACCGCATGATGCCAGACACATTTGTCAGCATGTGACAGCCCGTGCTCCTGAGCAGTCTTCGAAATAATCTGGGAACTCCTCCCCAGTGCCGTCACGTAGTTTGTTTGTTCAGTCATGAGACTTTGTGCAAGTGTTTATTAGAAAACAGGCTCGAGATTGACTACAGCTATGAGCAAGGAAAAATAAGGTTAAGCAAAGCTTGATCTCGAGTTTTCTCTCTCCTCTAGATGGAATAGAGAAAGCCAAGAGAATCCGAGATGAAAGCATGGTTGCTTTCTCACCACAGGAAAATTATATTTGTTTTCTCAGGACATCAAATGACTCATTTCAATCTTGTGGGTAAATGCAACTTTAGCTTAACCAAGGGGAAAAAAAAAAAAAAAAAGACACAGCTAAGATTGATCATATGGCTAATGAAAGAGGAACTTGGACTAAACTCTCAATGGTTTAAACACAGGACAGGTAATAGCACAATAGTTCGGCACCACACTGGAAAAGTGCTAAAACTTAGCTACATGCAGATGGCTTTTCTCTCTTAGGGTCAGCAGTGAGGAACGAATGCTTTTCTATTCCTTTGAAGCAATGTGAAAGCTTTTCAATTTCCTTTGTTCCTGCTCTATATGCAGCTGCAAGCAAGGGAGAATTCCAGCTGCTGTGGATATTCCAAATCAATAGGTTGTGGTTTTAAATACCACCACTCTCCGCAGCTACCCATACTGTTAAATTCTCAGTTTAAGCATATAAAGTGGACAGCCTCATATGTTTATGCCCTTGTTTTCCACAGAAGAAAAATTTAAACCAGCGCAACAAGCTGAACTTCATTAATCTGCCTATTTCTGGCACAAGGGAAGATAAGCCTGAAAACAGTAGCAATAACGTTTCAGAAAAATTAACTTGAGGTTATGTTCTCAGGGTGATGCAAGAACAAAAGTCACATTGCTTCTCCAGGCTCTGCCAATTTGCTTTGGCTTCATTTTGTTAACTGAGGAAGAGGTTTGCATGCGTGTACTGGACATGAACTTTCTTTAAATTGGGTAAGTCACATGCTCATTATTACAAAACATTTCAGAAGTGCAACAAAAATCATATGATTTCATGTCTGCTGGAGATAGGTTCCTTAAGTGTGTAAAAAAAAAGCACAGCAATTAAGGGATCCAAAGCAGTAACTATTTAACTGCTTTTTGTAACACTAGCTGTCTATTTTCACCATTTAACTTTGAATGCCAGTTTTACATGGAAATTCCTTGGACTAACAACAAATTGGAAAGGCAAATGCTAATCAAAATTCTTTCACACAAATACACTCAGAAAAGGAAACTGGGAGATTACTCCACTAGAAAGAGTCTTTTAAACAGATTTTATCCTGGTCAGGACACAGGCCGCCTGTTCTGCTAATCCTGAGCAATTAAACATTTTTATTCTTTCCCCTTATTTCTTGTAAAAAAAAACAAAAAAAGCTGCAACACATTAAAAATGTAGGGCACTATTGAATTCCTTGTCCCTGTGGGATGGAAGGCTGTGAAAACTGGCATACACGTAGCAGATTGTTTTTGAGTCCTTCTGCAGGCCAGGACTGGTGGAGCCAACTTTAACAGTGATTGAAAAAAAGCATCATGTTCGTTTCACCTAATTCCTTAGATACAATGATACTTAATCCTCGTAACACTCATTATCAGCAAAAACGGCTATCACTGACATGCAGGGAACTAGTAATGATTTTAATCTCTGGAAAACACTGTACCTGGTTTAAGTTGGCTGAAACAGCCGCTGATGTTTTTGTGATCTGAGTCAAATCCCTTGTGCAGATAAATCCCTGCATTCAAACCTTGCAGGATACTTAGTCTGGGCAGCTTTATAGTCAGAGGTCTGCAAAGCCCCCACTGGGACCGGCCTGCTTTCAACATTTCACATGAAAACCTATATTGCCACCACCCTCCTGTCTCCCTCCAAATAGTCAAGGAGATCGGCCAGATTTCACTTTGGAGCCTTTCAACATAATTTCGCTTTACAAGTCTAAAGGAAACAGGCTGTTGGTGGTGTTATACCTATTCCTCACAGGGCTCCATGTGCTGCATTAGGAGCACATCTGTATACATCCAATAATTCCTTTTCTTTTGCATTTATCCAGTATTTATCATAACTTCAGATTTTAGATCTAATTAGAAGTTGCTGGTTCCATTAGAAAAAAAGATTTTGTGAGCTCATTCAATCATACCCAGGCTAGGAATTAAACTTAATATTCCCGATTTCAGTTTAAAAGCAGAAAATTAAATAATTTTTTTTTTTTTTCCCCACTAAGGTTTTGATATGCAAAAATCAGCCTTTTCACTTTCTGGAAGTCACCATTACTTTCCTGTTAAGCGGACAATTGGTTTAAGAGTGACAGAATCAAAAATTAGTTTCTTCAACAGCTTCCATAAAAAGTGAACTGGAATTAGGACAAAAGAAACATACTGGAAGAAGCAGCAGCAATTGCCAACTTGATTTGGCTTACAGGAAATTAGCAAGCAATGTTTATGTACTCATGAAACATTCCAAGAAAGCATAACATTACACTAGACACCACTGGTAGACAGAGGATGCTCCCAAGGGAAAATCCAGTGGAGACAGAGTTCAGTGAAAAGGTAGCTGACAGGGAATTTGAAGGCGAGAAGAAAGAAAGGGGGGGAAAAGACTAGGGATACAAACGTTCCGGCTCAGCCTATTTATTCCCTAGTCTTTCCCCTAGGCTGAACCCAGAAACGCAGCTCCAATGAGAGACTGAAGGTACTGTTTGTTCTCCCTCATTGCTGCTCAGAAGGATACAAGCTTTCAGTGCTTGCAATTCTATTAACTCATTTCTAAACTACTTAACTCTCATCATAGTTCAGTTATTTTACATGCTGAGGATTAAGCAATGGATGTTTACCCTGAGCTACATTTTTATTTTGCAACCCTAGAAACGTAATTGTAAATGCCATTTTTATTACTCTAGTCTCCATTAAACAAACTTAAGCAGAGAGGGACGAGGAAGAAAATAAAAAGAAATCTTGTATTTATGGTCTTGTAAGTACTTGTATGTTTAGCTACTTACTAAGCATTCAGGCAATTCCGTCCTTTCATTAGAAAGAGTGAAATTTAAGATATGCTTTGCTTCTCGAGAGGGCTGTAAGTCCACTTTCTCTGTTACTATTTTGACTTTGGTACTGCTACACATTACTTTAGTCTGTAACGCATACAACCTAACTGGAATTTTTCTAAGTAATACAGCTGCTGATCATTTTAAAAGGTGTAGTGACCAAAGTTGCCTTAATATATCTTTTCATATCATTAAAAGGAATACAAGGGCAAACCTCAGATGCCATGCATTTTCAGAATTTCTTCTCTCTACATTTGAATTGGACAACCAAGAATTTAATAATTAAATCATCGGCTAGAACAGGAAGTCAGTAGTAAAATAAAGTTAATTTGGCATGCAGTTCACAGCAGATGCATCTGTGTAAACTGTAATTCAAAATAATCTACACGTAATGAAAAAAACATCTTAGCTGACCAAAATCCTCCAAAAAATCAAACTTCTATAAAAAGCTGCAGGGGAGGGGGGACGACAGGAGGGGAAGGGAAATGGAAAGGAAGTTCCAATGACAGCGTTTCCCAAGACCCTCATTCACTTAAAAGCTAAACTGCTTTTCCTGTTTTAAGTCAAAAGTTTGCCATGATGGAAACAGGTAGAGAAACACAAATCAAATCCATAAAAATGTGCAACATAACACTTTCTTATTTAATCCAATCTATTGATGCTAGCCAGAAAAATATTTCAGCTATAACATTAGGGCCCGAGTCCTTCATGTAAGTAACGGCAATTTCGCTCAAGTTACAACCTCGAAATTTTTGAAATTATTTATTGCTTAACTGCATGCAGTGTAAGACCTGACAGCTGCAAGATCATTTGGGATGCAAACACCCTTTCTGAAACTTACCTTTTACATCAACAGCTTTGAAGTACATGAGTGTTTTCTGCTAGCATTTAGAAAAGTAGTCAACACTGCAGTTGATAAAAGATAGCCCAGTAATATCCTATTACATCTCTTTAAAGGACATTAAAATCATCCAGGGCTACAAGGTTGATCAGGAAGGCATCTATTCATACTGCAAATATACACATTACTGTTTGCAGTGTAAGCCATCATTATTTTGCTAATTCAGGAATTTTTGTGTATTGCTGGACATAGAAGATAAGTGCATAAATTAAAATTGTTAAAGTTTTATAAACCAAACCTTACCCACATGCAGGCCTCCAGCCTGACTTTTGAGATGATAGCCCATAAAGAGATGGATCCTTCAGTCACCTCCTCATCAGGGCAGATAATTTGATCCGGGTAAGGAGGCTCAGGAAAATTAACCGAGTTACATTCATATGCAGCAAGAGTAACTGATGCTATGTGTGGACCCTGAAAAAAACACAAGTAATTTTATGTTAGTTATAATAAAAGTTAAAATTAAACCCCACATTTGTCCTTGATGCAAGGAGCCTAGGCTAAAACTTAGTGTTTCTCACTTTGGCCATTATGAAACGTTACATATGTAAAATGTTGTGTTTTGTTTTTTACCATCTGAAGTTGAGCTTAGCATAGCAACATTGAGCTATTAATGCTCTTTCAAATAAAAAAGAAAATCCTTCTTGTGGTCCACTAAAAATGTTCAAGAGCCTTTCAGCTTTTGCCATGCCATTGTACAGTAGTATGAGTTTGCCAAAGAAGAATTCTTACTGCTTAAAAAACAGGAAAATTTTCAAAACTTTAAAATGTTCTCCTTAAGGTATTTATGGCCTACAGCTTTATTAGAGCTGGTGTTTTCCCTACTACTGCTTTTAGAGGATGGTAGTATTTAAATTCTATGTTCAATTTTTTATTTTTTATTTTTTTTTTAAATGACTGGGACTCGGTGACATCTTACACAGGACCTTCTTAACTTTTGGATCTTTCTCCAAAAACCAGTTACTTAATTTCTGTTAGTTTTTTTGTGTATACAAGAAAGTGACCTTACTGCTGTTTGCTCAAAATGGTTTGAAATACAATTCAAAACTTAAAAGTTATTTAAATGCCACGTAATTAAATTACTTCTAGTCTCCATCTTACATTAAAAGATTTGTTTTGGACAGACCTCCAAATAAAACTAGCATAAAAATCTATTCAAGAATTAAACTGCTACGTACTTTAAAAAACTGAAAGAATTGCCACCATTTTAATACAAAAGAAGTGAGAAGCAATTCAAATCGTCTATGGCCTGAACACTAGATGTTGTAGCTAAAAGCAAAATCACTTAGCAGAAGGTCAGGGAAACATTGTCTGGGGAAGAAGGTGGGGGGGAAGTACTGAGTAAAACTAAGGTCTTTTCATAAAGTCACAGATTTGAATAAATTTCAAAGTTTTCTTTATGTGCAGAACAAATTACACAAACCTTAACTTCTGCTATTAATTATTTGATGGGTTTTGACGTCATGTTGGGAAACATATTGTCAACAAGTTTCTTCGATGTTTTTTCCTTTAAATGAATCACGTTTTATTAGACCAGTAAGGGAGCCTGATACCCCTCACCCAAATCAAAGCTGAATTTATTACAGAATAATGAGGGGAAAGTGTGATAGAGCCCAGCACTGCCATTCACCTGCACAAGGCTTCCAAAGCTCACTTTGAAATGCAGGAGCCAGAGGTACATTCAGAGGACCCTGCAGGCTCCATTTGCACTTTAAAGGATAAAATTCCACAGCAGGTCTCACACAAAAGGTGAAGCTCCTTTGCTTTTTCTAGACTTTCTGGGAAGATGATTTCAGTTGGGTTCACTCACGTCAACATTTCAGGTCCCACTGAAGAGACCAGAGCACTGGATTTATGCAATTACATTGATACTGTAAGTTTTTAGTGGCAGTGAAATAAGAACGTTGAAAAAAAAGAAGTTATATTTTTCTGTACAACAGCTGCAATTACCATTGTCATACATAAATAATTCAAAATAAAACCATTCTTCTGGAATGCAATTGGTAAAAGACAAGCTGCTCTGATACCAAGTAAATTCTTTTATTTATTCCTTGTTACTTTACAGGAGACTAACTCAAAGTGCTTTGGCATACTTTGGGTTACATGAATGCACAGATGCAGCCTGCTGAGATAATAAATGAGGCAGAGTCTCTCTTGAGGGGGGGAAGTTTCACCGAAGTAAAACTGAAAAAGAGGGGATCCAGAAATTGATACACAAGAATGATTTTGATATGGAAGGGAGAACAAAGAATGGATGAATGAACCAATGACTAATAATGTATACTACTGACATTTCTATAAGCCTCAATGGCAATGAACTCCTTTTTGGTACTTGTAGCAAGATCATCTCCATCCCCAGAAGCTTCATATCTAATCAAATAACATATCTCTATTTTACTCACTGAGGACAGATGCTATGAGATAGTTGATGCTTCCCTAAAACTGTAAACTACATTTATGGTAAACCTGGGAACCTCTTTCTCCACTGTACTCTGACATTTAGCGAATTGAATCCATTCCCCTCCTTGCCCCTCCCCAGTCTGACAGCTACCTTGGGATAAAAAAGGGCACAACCCATCTTCCTTAGATTAATGGTTTTCAACTGTAGATATTTGCAATAAAATTCTCTTGAACAGCAAATTTGCATGGAGGAAATCCCCCCGTACTTGAGTTGTAAATGACCATTTCCTATGTTCCCTTTAGAGTAAGGGTAAGGTCGTTGCCAAGGCAGTGAGATACGGTGTGTGAATCAAGAAGTATGGTTTTCAGTTCCACAAAATTTGGAAGACATACCACACTACAGTATAACTACAGCCAGCTGCGATGGGAGACTGTTAGTTTCAGTCTTATAATAGTAAGAGACAAATTTAGTCACTACTATAGTGAGGCCCCCACCTCCTTGCAAGGTTTCAGTGATGGCATTACCAGCATTCCTTCTCAAACTGCACACAGGGTGTATAAGGAAGACCGTGCAATCTCAGGAGAGTAAGCAATGACAAAATGCCGAACTGGAGACTGCTGCATGAGCTTTTTGCCCTGAGCAGCTTCTCTCAACAGAGTTGCCATCCTTGAAATGGCTTAATGGTCTCCAAACATTGCCTCTTGTTAAGAGAGCTCTCCCAGTCTCAACAAATGTCTGCAAAAGGAAAAATTCTACAAGAAGTAGCCAATGGAAAAAAAGGCATTTCACAAAGCAGCTGTAAACACCCAAGGAACCACCTGAAGACTACGCCAATTGAACATAATTCTTCCACTGCAATGTAAACAATTCTATAATGGAAAAAAGTTGGAGTTACGGAACCCACAGAAGCCACTTTTTAACTGGAATAAGAAATAAAGCATAAATGGTTCATTTAGAGCGATGAAGTGTGGAGTACTGGAACTCAGAGCAAGCCAAAGGAAAGCAGAACAATCCTGTGTGTCCTCCTCTGGCAGCGGAGCCCAGTTGTCCTGCTAGTCAAATGGACAACGTCTCACAGCTCAGCAGGCTGCATGCAACATCTCCGACATCTGCTTTTGTTCTAGCCCAGCTCTGAAAGCTTACATAGAGTGTTATACTTTCACAAAGTTGTGGTTACCAAGCACCTCAAAACAATGGCTGGCTAAACAGGACCATGGTTGCAATGGGGGTGGGAGGGAGGAAGAGTGGGAGCATCACTGGATGTTTCATAAGAGATGTGCCATTTTGCTTTATATTTAGCAACAGTGATGGTTTAATTCCGAATGAAACAGGAAACCAACTTCAAATGGGCTTTAGGTGACACCTTTGGAAGATCCCAGTCGATACACACTCAGATGTTTTCTCCTCCCCATGCCAGAATTCTCATACAGTTTTTCAATCCTCTTCACAAATAATACCTCCTCCTTCTTTGCGTGGAGCCACATTAAATACTCAGAGTGTGTTGCCTCTCTGCAATAGCTCAGCTGATTTCAACACTTTAGGAAACCCTCTAAGATATCCCCTCTGTGACTCTAACTGCAGCTCTACCTTTCAAAAGGGCATTTGCAAAACGACTTCAAACCCTGTCATTCCAGACAACAAACATTAAACCCAGGCAATTTAGTAGACATGCTGCTTGCCAAACCAGGAAGAGTCACTGAAATTCAAGGCATGTAAGATCCTGAACACCAACTGTCTTTCCCTCACCCTCTTCCAATGATTTTTTTTTTTTCTTTTAAATTGCAGGAGGCACTAACAAGGGCTAACAGAGAAGAAATTGAGAAACATCCTGCTGACTCGGGTGAGAAACATTTGCTTGCCACTACTGATGACCAGAAGGAGCCTGTGGTTAGGCTGGAATGCGATTTGTTAGAAGTATCTGTACAATTTAGAAATCAAACAAGACAAGATCTCGTCATCAAGATCAACTCAACATAAATCTACTTTTTTAGCAATAGTAATTTAGGGGAGTTTGGAAACCCCTATCTACACAACTCTAATGTCTCATCGAAGGTAACCTCAAACTCTTGAACTCACAGGCCTTCAGACAAGTTTTAGTTCAGTGATTGAAAGCACCTAAGTTAGAAAAGACACTGCTAATCCTTAGAAATAAGTTACTTTAAATGCTGTATTATGAAATTTCTAGAAAGTATAATCTTTTTGTCTATAAATTGTGGTTGGAAATTAATCAGTGCCAGTAGAAAGAGACAGCAGATATATTAAAAAAAAATAAATCAAGAAGTCCTTAAAAACATTCTGGTATGTATAATTCTTACAACAGAAAAGTCTTTACCATAAGGAAAAATGACTGAATATCCAATTAAAAATTAATCATATTTTCACATTATTAATTATTCTCTGCACCCAGACTGTGAAGACAATTGAAGCTATAAACAAACTCCATATCAAGTGTTGGTTTCTCATATGCCCCTTCACAGAACAGCCATATGAGCACAAGAACAACTACATCTAATTTTAACCTTTTATTTTAGGGGAAGATATACTTTTAGACTGGCTCTAATTTAGAAACATTTCACAAAGAAAAGTGATACGTCTGCCAGCAAGAAAAATATTACACTGAACTCATTGCTGAACTTAATGTACTAAAAATCTGTTTTCTTCCATGGATACACTGCTTTTCATACTGGGTTCAAGACTTAGCCCTTCCACAGGGGAGAAACATGTCATGCTATATTTGATTAAGATAAATTGGAAAAACAAAAGCTTGCTTCTCACGGGAAACATCCTGCAAGCGTTGCCCCAGGCTGCGACTCATCTCATACTTATCTATGAAGTCATTACACCTTTCAAGAAAGTAACACCACGTTACAGCACCTTTTTTATCTTCAAGAGCAGTGGACAACAACCCACAAAGAAAACTGCTCTGTCATTAAGAGGGAAAAGCTTGATCTGGAGGTGGCTAGTAAATATGTCACTCTAGTCTGTCTGTCTGTGTTACAAGATTAAAAGGTCTCGTGATTTTATATAATGTCTGGTATGCAGTGCTGGCTGTAAAACGGGGCTCAGAATGAAGGAGGATCCTGTACCTAGAGCATCCGCAAGTGACACAAACATCCATCAAGCAGTCAGAGCTAGTTTTAGCAGACCGTCACGGCATTTCAGCGATGTATTAATTTTACAATCATGTGTCTGTTAGCAAGTTTCTATTCCCACTTCAGTCAAGCCTTGCACCACAGCACAGAGCTGATGGAAATTCCAAACGATGAGCCACAAACTCTGAATATGACTGAACAAGAACCACCAAGGGAGCAGGCACATGGTATCACCGCATGCATAACAGGGCCACGTTGCTACTTTGAGGAGTAACATGAAAAGCAGACGTTTTGTAAGGCTGTGCCCATGCCACTTTCTATAGGAGCAGACTCATGTCAGGGAAAGGCACAACCAGAAGAATCCAAGTTTATACTGTGGTGCTGACAGAAGACAAAAATAATCTGTCAGTGCTCTCCCCTTGCCCTTCCCTAGCCACCCACTTATTATTTCTGAAGAATAAATCACAGCATCTATTCAAATTGACACTAGTAGTGATGATTGGCTTTAATGTCTCCCATTAGAGATCATCTGGCACTGTTATCATTATTTCCAGCCTGTTCAAGGAAGCAGCGACATGAAAAGTATAAAGTTCAGGCTGCGCATAAAAAAAAAAAAAAAAAAAAAGCAGAACTCCAAGGGAGCAAATGAGGAGAAAGCATAACGTGACCTCCCAGCAGTTATGAGACACAGAACCAGTGATGAAGAAGTCAAGAGGAGATAACAAAAACAAGGCATCAGCATCTAAAAGGTAAAGTCCATCGACCTTCAAAAGGAAGAAAAGGGTGTACCTATCACCTTACTAGCTCCTCAGCTTGCTGCAAGTTCAAATCACTATGGTTGGCCAAGACGCTCAATATAGCTTAAATATTAATATGACATCAATATTTTGCGGACTTCTCAAAAGTCGAAGTAAGGTAGCTAATCCCGCACAGATGGAGGTGCTTCACATTAGCTGTTTATTGCCAGTTCCAACTTTAGATAAACCATCCAGACTCTGACGTACGCCACTTTCAGCAGCGCTGGAAGCCATATATGGAACTCAACAGTCACACCATTTCGGGTTCTGACTCATGAGGTCCGGCAATTCACAGTGGGGCAATACGGGAGGTTATTGCTTCCAGCTGTTCCACCAGCCCCTGCGCCAGAGGTTACCACCCTGGGAGCAGGACAGCGGGACCAGCAGCATCTGCTCGGCACTCGCCAGGCTTGTGCCCAGCAGAACTTAAACCACCATCAGTTTCAACTCACATTAACGCAGCGGATTGGGGGGCCCTGGGCTCAGTTCACAATCTCCCAGACTGAGCTGCAGCAGTTGAAGGGATTGTTCTTCCACAGCATAATCTAAACCAGAGGCACCGGTTTTATTGGGTGCACTTAGAGGGACTAAGACTCCAAATGAACGTTCTTCTCCTTGAAAATACCACTTTCAATCTCCTTTTTTTCTAAATGCAAGCAAGTCACCAGAAGATTTAAGAAACACCCAAGTTATACAACTAGTCTGGCGGCAGTGTCCAGTTTAATGCACTGGACCCTTCCAGTTCTTCAGTGCATTATTAGCATTAATGCTGCAGTTTCAAGCAGAACAGAGACCATGCGAGCTGTAAGCAGGAGTTCTCATCAAGAGATGATTAGCAAAAGAGATTTTATTTTTTTTTAAAGTTCTATGTCGATTCAAGTATTCCAGGATGTTTCAGTTCATTGTAGCAAGCTTAGGACAGCTGGAGGAAGTAGGTTTAAAGGCATGAAGGAAACAAATGAGAGAGTAAGAGTCACAAACAACCCTCACACAAACAGGAACCATTTCAAATTATTTTAGAATTCATTTGTCTTCTGCACCCACCATGTATTTTCCTTTCAACTGCCTTAACAAGTCAATAGCAGTAATCTGAGCACAGATATTAGACAGAAACGTTTATTTCATTTGTTTTAGGCTTGGAAGTTGACATGTGAATTGAAGAACAGTATGGACTGGAAATGAACACCTCACTTAACAAAAATAATTCAGCGCTGGGAAGGGGAGCACTGCTGCACCCTCCCACCTGGCTGATGCAGCTCAGCTTTTGTTTCTCACTTTTTCCCTTACACACAGAACCCATAGTTTTCTTTTTCTGGGTTACTCACACTAGTCTTGAATGATCCACATGAAGAGGAAAAAAAAAAAAACAGCTTCTCCTGAAGCTGACAATCACTAAGAAAATACTCCCGTATTAAAGTCACAAGTAAATAAATGGAGGGGGGGAAAAAAAAAAAAAGTAAGTTCTGTGGATTTCCAAGTTATTCTGCCTACTACTTTTTGTGAGCTTTTCTTTTTAGAAGCACTTTAGTAATTTTATCATGAGTCTCCTTATAAGCTCAGCTCCTGGCACCAGATAACTAAACGGAATTAAGTTCAATTTTAAAAAGTTTTCAGTAGTCCTGGCAGGAAAAGGCTTTTTTATTTGTATGCGAGTTGTTTGGTTTTCTGTTTTTTGGGTTTTTTTTTGTTGTGTTTTTTGTTTGGTTGGTTTTTTGTTTTGTTTGTTTTGTTTTAAATTGTTTACACCAACAACCTTTTTTTTTTTAAAGCTAATGGGCTCATTATTGCATAAGGTGTCCGGATTTTAAATCTTCAGATTCTAACCTAAACCAGTTCAGATAGGGCCAAAACACGAGTCATTTCAGCTGCAAACTACCACATTTTTGGGACGCCAGAATGTGACCCCTGGCCAAAGCCAAACCCTGGAAGCAATTCACAATAAAAGCAAGACACTGAACCCTCCAGCCCAGATAAACTCGAACTAGCTCTCTAAAGCCAGCACCGTCAATAAGGACACTGTCTTTCCAATCCACTTCTCTTTAAAGGCAGTTTTCTGTTCTGTTTCATGGCCTGAAATTATTGCTGTGCTCTCTTCCACTCTGTTACAGAACACCCCAGTAAGAATTGACAAACCCACATACTACAGTTTTGAAAAAATTCGAACTCTCGTGTGACCTCCGCACACAAAACATTCCTATTGTACCTCAGGTTTCCTGTTTGTGCTGGTCCACAGCTCGGTCACCAGCAAAAAAAACCTTTTCAGCAGTTGCTCCACTTGGCTCTATCAGCAAGCAAGCAGAGATCCATATTTAAGAAACAAAAACACAAACAAATGCAAACAGCCAAAGCTCGCTCCACACTTTTGACCTGTAAGGAAT
The DNA here is from genome assembly GCF_000690535.1 of Cariama cristata. Lineage (NCBI taxonomy): Eukaryota > Metazoa > Chordata > Aves > Cariamiformes > Cariamidae > Cariama > Cariama cristata. The sequence goes on along the minus strand of NW_009623905.1, from coordinate 20,560 downwards.
TCGCTTCCATTCATCCCCCCCCATTACAGATTACAACAGGCCATACACAGAAGGGACATTTATCATCTGCTTCTCGCGCAAGGCTTTTTGATAGGCGTTAATTCTAAGCTGATTTTGTTTGCCTCGGTCGCATCTTTTGCAATTCATTTGCCAGAGCTGAACTGAAACCAAATCACGAGGCAGAGCGTTGGGTGACGATGGCAATGGCGGCGCAGTCCCAACCAAGCACTCCACACCTAGTGTCCCCCGCTCCACCGGAGCCTGCGGTCCACCGGCGCTCCGGCCCCTCATTCATTGCATTTTGCAGCAGCAAACAGACCTCTCCAGGATGTACAAACGCAAGAAATTCCTGACAAGTTACCCTCAGTCATCTTCTTTTAGCAATTAGGTGATTCAGGCCATTTATGTTTTAATATACCACCAACAGAAGAGAAAATATCTCAGGACTAAGGAAAAAAAAAAAAGCAGCATGCTGCTAAAAACAGTATTTAGAGTCATTAATCGTAACAGTTTTATCTCCTACAGAACCACATCACGATTACTATTTTTAAAGTGTTGTTTTTAAAGAATTGTGAAAAACCTTTAACGGACTTTGGGAAAATAAGCCAGTAGACTTGTTTTGAAAGCGTCAGAATAAAGAGGATTCTTGGAAGAGTGGCCTGCTTCCCTATTTTTGCATTGAAGATCTGCTCTGTGCCAGCCCTTAGCTCAGTGCCAATTTGCAGCACGAGAATTGTTTCCCAAAAAGCCATGTAAAATTTTACGTTTACTGTTGGCTACAACTAAGGAAGCAGCATTAAACTAGGAAACAATACAGCAGACAGTGTTCAGAGCCTTCATAACATATAGAAAGTTCCTGAATCGCAGAAATAGCAATAAAAAGCCTATTATCAAACTAACAAAATTGACCTCTCCCTCCTACACCTAGATGTATGCAGCAAGAATGTTCTAGTGACCAACAAAATCCAAATCAGATGTGAAGCGATATTAACCAGGGGCAGTAACATCCCCCCCTCCCCGAGACTGCTTTAGACTGTAAAATCTACTTTAAGCAAACTCTTTCCAAGTACTCTCTTCTCAGCTAACCCCAGGATCTCTGCTGGCACTTGCATTCATGCTGCTCCAAAAAGCAGCTGGTGAGAGATGCTCTGAAGAATCCAGACAAATGACAGTTTTCAACACTGGAAAAACAGCTAACCAGGCCAGGGAAAGCAAACATCCAGAGTCATTCATATACTGCATCTATTGCATAACTACTTCTGCGCTTTGCCCAGCTAGCAGGCTGTGCTTGCGAACAGTTTGCTATGAAATCAGTTGTACGCAGTAAATGGAGGGCTATATTTAAAAAAGATGCACCTGTGTCACAGCTGAAGAAGTTGAGGCGCACTGTCTGAACAGGTGCCTACATGCCATCAATTCCTACCCTTAATGGCAGAGACAATACTGCACGCCTCGACAAGAGCTCAGCAGCACATGGGTGGGCCCAAGAGCATTGTTCTCTAAGCATGTAATTGCATTCCCAACAATCTCACTGTACATACAGATTTAAAATGAGCAATTAATTATAAGCAATTTTAAAACACTTACTGAGTCTATTCTCTGTTGCCAGCAAATCAGGCACTAAAGCAGAAGAAGATTCACTGGTTTGTAACCTTTGATTTCTTTGAATCAATAGACGAAGAAGTTTTATCATAATGAAGAAATGTAATTAAAGTATATGGAACAAGAAAAGTGGATATACAGTAATGTAAAAGTTAATATCTTGAGTTCCCCGCATAACCTATCGTATTTCTACTTTCAGAGGCAACTGCTGCACAACTATCAGCAAATTAGTTAAACACTCCTCCTTTCAAAGCAAATTAGTTAAAAACTCCTCCTTTTGAAAGCTGGAGCTCCTAATTGCATTGTTTCCAGATGGGTTAAATCCAGAATACTGGATTTAATAAGAATATTCTGAAATAATTCACCCCTAAAAGTTGCACCAACAGTCTGAAGTCAGTACTCCGCATTCCCTTTCACACGAGGTGTAGGCTCAAACTGAGGAGATACTGAGCAGTGCATGCCTACATCGATAGCATATTACATATAGATATTGCTGACACAGCTGTACTGACAAGAACATTAACAGTTCAGGTACTTAAAATGGCAACACGGTGTTTGGGCAATAAACTGCTATTTTTACACTCCCACTGCCATCTACTGGCTACAAAGCCCACACATCCCACCAACTGAGGAATCATTTAGTGTTCAGACAAGCCTGCAGTGCTCAAAGTGTTAACTGACCTGAATTTACAGTCCAAGCTAATCACTAAAGCTTGCAAAGGAGAAAAGAGGAAAAAGAATCCTTGCTTCTCTTTCTTCCTATGCTCACTGCCTTTACGGAATTCCCTCAGTGTAATAGAAACATGCTTGTCTGCCTTACATATTTAAAGCAAACAAGTATTTCTCCTGTAGTGTTACATATTAGATGTCGATGGTAGTTTTAATATACATTTTAGTCTATAACGACCTTCTAAATATCCAGTGCAACCTATTTTGTCTATTTTTCCCCTCCTAACAAAGTTACATGAAACCTTCCCTCTTACATTCCAAATAAATACCTTCTCTAACAATATTAAACTAAATTTCTTTTCCTAGGTGATACACCTCCCTGTAACCTTTGGAAGGCTGTTCACCTCCTACACACCCACCATAAGTTATACTGATAAGCCAATAGAATTTTGCATACACGTTACTTTAATGTCAGCTCAGGTCATGGCCTAAATATATCCACTAGGTTCATGTATCCCACAGGAAAACTTAAATGATATCTTATGAAACTTAATTTGTTTTCTATTAAAGTAACTCAGAACTATTTAAACATCTGGATTTTTAAATAGAGAGTAAAAGAAAGGTCAATTCATTCTACCTTCTTTTAGAAAAAAAGCGGTGCTGTCTTATGAAGACTTCTTTATGTGACCAAATCATCTTGGAGTGGCCTAGGGTATTAAAAAGACAGCACTCTTGCTACCCTGTGTCAGATCAATGCACATCCAAGAAACACTATCCACTTTCAAATATAGTTTAGAAATGGCGTATAACGTTTCTTATTTACTAGATTTCTGACACAACACGTGTAAAAATTAAGAATAGGAACTGTATGATAAGCTCTCCAAACTGCTTCAAAGACAATGTCTAAATAGGTGAAATCTTTGGTTAGAGGAAATCTCACGTTGACTCTCACTGGTTGATAGCCTAAGAAAATACATACAAAGCAGAACAAGACTAAAATCTATGATTTAAACTGTTTCCTACTTGCCAACTTAAATCACGACCAACTGATTTCTGCAAACCTGGAACTGCTTTCCTTTCCCTTCCTCTCTCTGTCCTGCTGATAATAGCTGGTGATCCCATTCTGCTGCATTTTCACTTGCACCGTAGGTTGGCAGAAAAGCCAAAGTGAGCTGAATTTGTGAGCTTGACTCTACCTCATGAATCACTCGATGCTCATTTGCCTCTCCAGCGAGGCAGAGCACCTCATTTCAGGACTGATGATTTTGATTGATTCTCCCTCTGTCCTGCCCATGTGTCTCACTGTCCCTAAGCTACTAACAGCATCGTCTCTGTGAGTCAGAAAGATCTGTACCTTGTCAATTCGCTGCTGTCTAAGCACTCTCCAGCGTTACACAAAAATGTTAATAGACACTGCGTTCATCAGCTTTACCGAATTTCCATTTCCAGTCATTTAGACTGACAGCAATATTTTTGCCTGGAAGATTTCTGTTTAGCAATAGTTTCCATTCTCCTGTACTTTCTGCCTCCACAGTCTTTAGGAAAGAAGCTACGCTAACAGTAAGTCTAAGACACTAAGAGTAAGTCTAAGACACTAAGAGTAAGTCTAAGACACTAAGAGTAAGTCTAAGACAGCTGCAAATGCAGCCCATACAGATGCCATTCGATCAAACAGGCATTGCCCTGCTGTGTGGAAAAGCACGAGTTTCTTGTTTCTTGTAGTGTTTTCTGTGTTATTGTTAATGATTAAAGCAGTTCTGAAAGTAAACATCTGTAATTGTTCCAAATACAAGATGACATTTGTTGCATAAACTGGTTTTAATTATTTTGCGGCCATGAATCCCTCTCTTAAATCCAGGACAGTGGTTTCATAAACAAGGAACTAATCCAATGGCCAAAAGCAAAACACACCCAAACATGTCTCTAACTTTCCTAGCTAAGTTGAGATAAACAACATCATACAAATTTTCAGAGCAGATACTATTTCGTCTTTGTAGACAAACATTTTTCTTGCTATTATTTTCAAAGCAAAATTAATAAGACTGAACTTTAAAATAGCTGCCTATTTCAGCAGTTTCAGCTAGAAAAATGATCATTTTAAGCTACTAAAAAAAACATATGCTGAAAAATTTTAAATGGAAACATTTGAGCCACACACACTCGAAAATGTTTCATTTACATTAGGAAATTAGAGGGCAGAGCTTGCAGATTTTGCCTCATTGTTTCTAAGTGAGGATTAACAGCAGGCCAATATCTACAGTTCAACAAACATATAGCATACAAACTATAAAACAAGGTTATACAGTATAGAATATGAATAGCACTCACTACAGCCCAGAAGCATTACACTAAGTATTTCTTTTCCTTCAGAAGTACTTAACGTTTAGGATTTACGGTATATTCTTTATTCACATATTTAAAAATAGGCAACAAATAAAATACTCGATTTAGAAAGAACGCGGTATGGAAATATCCTTACCAAATAGAGCAGAAAGGTGTGGAGACCTGTTCCAAGTCCAACAGAGGACAGAATGCCTAGTCCTACCCAGTAGGCACACCAGAATAACTTTTTCTCCATATACCGCACATACTGAAAAAGAAGTCACAAAAGAGAAAAAACAAACAAACAAAAATGGTGATATCTCCTAGGGGAGAAAGTCAAAGCTACAAACTAATGCAGATAGTTATCTGGATTACAACAACTGAAATAGAATCCTAGATACTTCTATTTGCAATTTATTACAATTACAGCACAGACATGTACAGAAAACAGCGCACTTTCAAAAGAAAAGCCCACGTGCCTTAGAATCAGCAAGTTTCCAAGGAGATAGATGAAAAACTCAGGTTCAATGGTAGGGGATTGAAATCCAGAACAGGCATACTAGGTGTGAGCAGTGAGCAGCAAGCCCCAGACAGTGTCTACTGGAGCCCAAGCAGCGAGCAGACAGCTCAGGGAATTGCCTGAACAGATTAAATAAAGGACAGAATTAGCTGCACTCTCAGTTAGTCTGTTGAATGTTTTATCTTGGGCCAGTGAGTAACCAGGTTTGTTACTTTTCAAAAACAACAAAAATGTTGGTTGTGAGTTGCACATATAAATGAGGGAATATGGGAAAGTCACAGCAAATTCTGTACATAAAAAGTCCAGTTGGGTACACTGGAGAAAGGGGAGGCAGTATCTCCCTCCCACTGCCATGAGAGCAATACTAAGAGGATGAGCCAGGTCATCAACTTGTCTGCATCACAGCCCCAGGAAGAGGTGCCATTTTATATCATTCTTGGACCAACAGCACCAAGATGAAGTCTGAAGCCTGGTTAAGACTGGTAATCTGCCAGGGTGTAAAAAGGTCCTGAAAATGCCAAGTGAAAACCACAAATATACTTCACTATTCTGAGGACAGTTTTGGAAGAAAGTGGCTCATATTCAAGTATATATGGTATACAGAGATAGGCAGAGGCACCAGCAGGACATGGACTTTAGGTCAGGAGCTCTGAAGGAAGGGGGATGGACAGATACCTGCTGGCACACATGACTTGAGACCACCCATAACAGAGAGCTCCCAGCACTGGCTGGGCCCTGCAGGGTCACGCTCCCCTCGCCAGTCCCAGGGGCACAGGTTTGCTCCCAGCAGGCTCAAGGCAACCTTGAGCAGCACGGCTCTGCCAAGCCTTGGCGCAGCGGATGCCCAGCAGCCAGCTCCAGGGCCATGTGCCCCAACGCCAGTTTGCAAGGGCCATCTAGTGGCAAATGTTCAGTGCATCACGCTCTGGACTTCGTGCTGACAAGGGCACCGACCCAGTTTTTAATGAAGCAGGTATTTGTCCATCAGGAACGGGCCATCGATTTACATTCTACCAACTTGCTCTGCGTGTAAGTGCTCAGGCGTCAAGCATGGGATTGAGTGAGCAAGAATGCGATGAGCCGAAGCAACTCATTTCACTGCATTTCAAGACCCATTCTGGGAAGCCAGGACTCCTGTTCCAGACCTGCATGTCCCTCAGGCAGCCAGTGACACACCATAGCAGTATGGATGTAAGCAAGTTCTCTGAAACTGGGAACCTGCTGATTTCAGAGTCAGAGCGGTAAGATGATTCAGTTGCACAAGGAAATGCTCTGCAGGGTTTAAAAGGGCTGTCCGCCCTCAGGGAAAATCTGAAACTCAAAGAGAAATGGGGAGGGGAAAGGTGTAGAGAACACCATCACCTTATGCTTAAGCATAGGCTTACACTTCAAGTGATGCAAAAGCATCAGTCTTCATGTACATCAAAGAACAAAAAAAGTTTTTAAACAACCATTTGAAAACAATGGGGGTATGAGAAGCATCGTCAAAACAGATTTGAACCACGTAACCATTTTATGTCTAGATATACATCTATCCTAGCTGGTCAGGAGACACTTCCATAGAAGCAGAATAAACATTTTTTGGGAACCACGAAGTTCTATCATGACTCAGTTTAACGTTGTATCTCAACAGCTCACACCACTATTAAAAGCTTGTTAACAGCAGATGTGAAGGAGTACTGCAGCATCGGAGGTGTGCTTATTCAGGAATAGAGGAGAACACCTACAGATGCAACAGAATAGATCAAATTATATAGCTGATCATTCCCTATCTCTAAAACACAACTCATCCACAGGCAACAGAAAGGAGTCATGACATGAGAAACAAATATCCTCAGCAAGCAGGAGTTCAAAAGATACATTACAGTTTCATGAAGACCCCATTCCAATTCCCAGTACATCTACTTTAGCGCAAGGACAGGAAGTATTGGTCACTAAGGAAAGTAACTCGAAAACCTTCCTACCTGTTGATGTGTTCCTTCAATGTAATACGTAGCTGTAAGCACTGCAAGCGTCAGTAAAAAAGACACCAAGATACTTCGCCGATGCCACAATCTTAAAAGACAAATGGCAATTAGAGTTTTTCACAATTTAGCATGCATTTCAAAGTAACTTTTTTATCCCTGTAGACTGGGTCTGCATGGATGTAGTCAGCAGGGACAATGGCAGCTGAAAAGTTTGCTATTATAAAACCATAAACCTCCCAAGAAAATATCTGGGGAGTCTTTATTCTTTATGGAAAAATCTCTGCTTCACTGTCAAGTGAGATCAAAGTTCAGCCATGTTTGTGTTTCTTTTTAAGTAAAGAAAAACAAAGTAACTGTCTGAAAACAAACACAATCTGAAAAGAAATACTCAGCTTCTGCAGCCAAGAGAGTCTGAAACACAGAGCCATCAACAACATCCATGGTTAAGCAAAGTGCAACGCAGGCACTGGCTCTGGGCAAGGGATAAACTGTGGGTGGAACGCAGACGTGCTAATTTCAAATTGTGTGCTGGTGGGCAGAACCGCAGTGACAGTAAGAGGAAAAAAATCCTTATACTATTTTTGTTCCCCTGATCTACTGAAATTAATCTCTCTCGCAGCAGCTCAAAGTTTAATAAATACATTTTAGCTAATTATGAAGCATTAGGAAGCTACCACAGTAAGGGGAGAACAGTGTTTTCCTATGTAGTATGATACCAAATTACTTTTGAGCCTGTTTAGTTTTACATACACTCTGCTTGAGATGTGTGCGGCCACATATAGTAGATTAGCAAATACATTTATTATTTTCTGGGAAACACTATTATATTGTCACCTAAAAATATAAAAAAAACAAGTGAGAGCATCACTTAAAAATCTCAGACATGAAAGAGCAAACTATGAACATAACTTACCTATTTAGACAGAAAAAAAAAATACAGAAATGAGACATGTAATACAGAAAAAGTCACAAACGTTTCATATTAAGCAAGCTGAAAAAAGTAATTCTAACTTTTCTTCAATTTTAAAATAATTTGTTCTGCTTGTTTTAGTATGACAATTGGATTTTCAAATGATTGTCATCATTTGAATCACAATTTACTCAAGTGGAACACAGGAGATCATTATGAGTCAATCTGAGGTCTCAACTTAATAGCTTGTAATAGTCCATGTTATTTTCTGTAAAGATACTGTCATCTTAGTGCTAGACAACATAAATGTGCTGCACAACAGAAGATGAGAGTGCTACCTGTAACAGAATTTGATGTCTAGGAAGCCAGGTAATACTCAGCTTAAAATAAGACCTCAAATGTTATTTCTGCTGGGATTTAAATAAATGCTTGGAGGTTGTCAAAAATGGCTAATGTAAGATCGGATAAAAAAGTTCAAAGAAACAATAAGTAGGTTTGGGGCTTAGACTTTTTTGGGGGGGTGAGGAGGTGTAAAAGGGGATTAAGACTACACTACGTAAATCTGGTCTTTTTCATACAAACAATTTCAGAAGATCAAAATGGAAAACAGAATTTTCTCTCAGTGGATCTTAAGCATCAGCACCTCAAACCTAGCCCAGAAGGGTCAATGAACATAGCCCATTATCACCAATCTCAGCTCCCTCTGCAAAGGAGCAGTCCAACAGCTAGAATCACCCAAGGAGATACTAGATCCTATCTTCTGACTGGGAAAATGATTGTAGACTCAATCCCAAACACAAGAGATTCCAGTTACCAACACAAGTGCTAGGATGGCTGCTACTCTTGGCTTTTTCAGTTGCCAATTTTACTCATGTTTGCCTTTTGACACTCTAAACCCTCTCAAGCCTAGTGCATTAAGAAATAGCTATGCATTTCAGCATTAGTAGGGGATGTTAGGACTGCTACTTGCAAATTTTCTAACTGGAATAAAAGCCCATTTTATCCAGTATGTAAAAAATACTTAGGGAAAGCGCTTTAATAAATCGTTTCCTGCTGTCAAAGGGACCACATAGCTTAGAAGCAAAGTCCTCCTCGAAGGATCGTAAACACCACTGCAAAGTTCCATGTAATCCTGAACCTTGGCCTAGCTGAGCTATTTGAAGATCATTCAGCGATACTAACATATACATTAATAGATCAGTACTTAACACTGCAGTCATAAGTACAGTATCTGTTGCCTTACGGATCCCTAGACACTGTCCCACTCCTTCAAATTGGAATATTCAACTCTCCAGAAAGGAAGTTTGCAATTTTCTTCCACTGACACCTTACTGTATTTACATTTATGTAATTTATGCAGAAGGTCTGAGTATACAGTTAGGAGTGCGGTATATTCCAGTAGCCACCTTTAAGGTACAAAACCAAGTATGTTTTCTGAAAGAAGAATTTTAAAGTTGAGAGTCATCAGGGAAAGCGAGATGTCAGAATGACCTACTGAATCACAGCATGGGTTTCCCCAGAACGCTTAGTACAAGTTAAAGAAATTATCTTTACTTTATGGTCCATTCCTTCAAGTTTATTAGAGTTTCCAGGAAAAAATACTGCAAGGTAACAAGCGGTTGTCTCCACAGTATAATATTCAATCTCTCTTCTCGGTCCCTTCGCTTCCGTTCACTCAACAAAGAGGAATCTGCAAATGAAAAGTAACAGAAATATAAAAGAACAGGCTGGCAGTTCAGATTCTATCCTACTCAAAAATATACTGCTTTTTTTTTTTTTTTGCTTTGGTAGGAAGTTAATATGAGCTCCCAGTCATCTTTTCTACTCATCACAAAGCATTTGCTCCAAGTGTATCAGAAATCGGGTGACCTCCAGCAAAGGAAATAAGGTGGCTCTTTTCCTCCAGGTAGCTGACAACCACTGAAGAATCTAATCGGTCCAGGGTGCAAAAAGTCTGGCATATCTATCAGCCTTTATGCAAGGTACTGCACTACTAGTTACAAACCAGCCAATACGTTAGGTCAAATGCAACTCTATCGCCCACTACAGAGACCGCATTTCACTCGGATCTTTTGAATTTGGTTCTCTTCCAAAGCTATTCTCAGACGTCTTCAATCGAACCAGATTGAATTACACGCACTCTTTATACACTTCAGCCACCATGTAACTGGATAATAGCATCTACCCTCCCAGTCAGGATCCCCAGGCTACGGTAAGCCTTGCCACACTGTTCAGCTTCTCCAAAATGAGCCCAGCAGACAGGAAGTGCTCCCATGAAAAGTACCTGCCTTTCATACCACAGTCCTTTGCTGGACGCCAGCAGACAGGAAGTGCTCCCATGAAAAGGACCTGCCTTTCATACCGCAGTCCTTTGCTGGACAGACACGGTACATTTGGTTGCTTTTAACTGCAGTGATTTGGTTATAATGCAGTGCTCAACACCACTGTAAGACCACTCACTGTACACTACCATACAAGTACAGAAGAAAGGTTCTTCTAATAAATGTGTTATTTTGCACTTACAAGACAGTCAAGATTAATAAAAACCCTAGCTATTTTTTGGATGACAATGGCTCGTTCAAAGGTCATCATGCTAATGAGGGGTAATAATTTTTAAGCTTCTAAAGAAAATGAATTCTGAAATAAGAGAAAAAAATAATACCACAAATGGAAAAAATACACAAAAATAACTCTGGTATCCAAACAGACACCAAACTTGTTCAAACATCACTTACTACACAAAAGTCAAAACATAAGTATTCTGTTTTGCATACATTTAAGGCATTGCAATAATATTCACAAAATTTAAATCTGTAAAAAGCTGTTGCATTTAAAATATTAATCTAATCTGAATCGCCAGCATACTGTAACCCAAGACGTGTCATTTCAGTCTTACTCCAGTAACTGAAACATGCTGCCTTATCAGATGCTAATATTTACATAGAAATTGCATACCTCGTTAGTCACACAGCCCATTTAATTTTGTATTCTTTAGCTGTACCCATCAGTTGCTTTAGATGAACTAACAGAAATCCTACAACGGCAAATACTGGATAATATCCACATTCCCTCAGAGTTACAGAATGATTTAAGCCTTTTATTTAAAGGCTTTGATTTGTTCCATACCTACACACGTACAGCTGCTCTTTAAAAATGTTGCCACATTTGTTGCTTCATGAATTCCTATTCTCTATTTTTTCACTTAATGTATCTAATAAAAATGCTTCAACCTTGTTTTTTATGACCTTGTTTTTAGTAAAAGTCATAAAGGACAATGGTGTAAGATCGCATACAACTTCAGAAATCACTTGGTTACAAAACTTAATTAAATATGGATCTGGCACATTCAAAGCTGACAGGAAACAAACTAAGATGATTATCATTTCTATGCTATACAACACAGCACAGATAATTTGGTGACACAAGGCTCTTCGTGAAATGTTCTCAGGTTATTTTTCATGAGTCCTAAACATTAACCTGAGCCTACTTCAGACATAACAGTAGGAAAAACAGAGGTGAGGCAGGAGATGAAGTAGTTAACTGTTTTGTCAGTAATTTATCATTGACACTGATAAATTATAGTGAAGCTAAATGTCAACAGAAAAGCTAGAAATTGGGAGACTAATAACTGGATTTCTCCCCGAGTAAACCAGATTTTTATTACCAAGTACGAACTTTCCAGTGCCAAAGGGTGGGGCTGTATAGCCTGACTTCTACAGCCATATATTTGCCAACATAGTTTAGTTTTTTTAGCTCAGTCCTGTTGCAGCCCCTGTTGGCACCCAAGTCAGCTTTACAGGGCTCACATGCATATGAACTACAGAATAAGAACTTGGAAGGAGAAAAGAGTATAAGAAAAAATTGAACGGAAATACATAGCATAAAACTATTCTGTGGCTTTACAAGACATAAATCCTCCAGACTTCAGATTCAGAGATGACTGAAGTTTCCAAGATCGATTCAGGCATTGAGGCCCTTTGTATCATCTGGGCATAAAGTGCACCAAGAAGAATGCCTTCTCAGTACGGTGCTGGCCATTTTACACACCAAGCTGACCAGCTGAGAACATTAAGTCATTTTCCACCTACCTGTAAAGTTTCCATTGTGCTGTTCTTTGATCATTCCTACGCGTCTCTGGTCACAATCTGTTCCATTCTCTGCCATTTCATAGATCAGTCACGTATGGGGATCTAACAGCAAAAGAAAACCAAAAAGCACAATGTCTCCTTTTCTGGTTATGAAGAGTCCATTGACTCCATAGTCAAAGGATATAGGCAACCAACGATCAGTTCTCCAAATCCAAATCTCAGTTACCCTGCATTACACCATTAAAAAGGAGAAAGTGATTCAAATTCCACAAGGACAAAGATTTAAACGTTTCCACCTACATAAATTCAACTTTTTCACTTAAATGACAAAACTCTCTCACTTCCAACAACCGAACAAAAGCTTGTTAAACAATCCCTTCTACTAATCAGCCCACTGTTTGGGCTCCAGAAGCAGCAGAGCTTCATACAAACCTCAGTTCATTCCTGAGGGAGAGGCACTTAAGATTTGATTCTCATATTAGAAAGCATCTGTTCTGGCACTAAGCTTCCAGGTAGTTAGTATGCAAGTAGACCTCAAAAACCTAACAGTCTAAAAAAATTAGCCCTCAATATGGTAACCAAGATGCAGAACTGCATCTCGTGTTTTGCACAGTCTAGTATCTCTAAACCAGAAAAGGTAAACTCTTCAATGGACAAGACCTCTCTGACGGAAAACTTTTTTGAAAAACATACATTCGGTCCGATAGTTTAGCCTCTCTCTAGTGAGATCAGCCTTAAAAAGCCCAAAAGAACAGCTGTGGTTTTGCTTATCCAGGAGACTACATAGTGTAATAATTGGAAGCATAAGCCAGAATGTTGCAAGACCTTCTTTTTTTCTTTTAAAAAAACCAAAACACACAGCTGACAATTCTTATGCAATCAAACACAAGGAAAGTAGCCAGTCAGACTCTTTGCTTTAAAAATCCTCTCTTGAATCTTGAAACAGTTTCTGGAATTTTATTTTGGAAAAGAGAATCCCATAAAGTTAAAGCATCTTATTTGCATTGCATTTCTCCCTGTAAGCAAACACGATTTACAGTTTTTGATATGCTGCTTTTGTTGGAAAGAAAAGTAGTGCAATATTAAAATGACAGGTTATATAAAACTGTCTACTAGAGGAAATTGAAGTTCTACAGAAAAAAATACTTCCCCTTTGATTTACGTTAGGCTTAAGAGCCAAGCAGCAACTCTGGTTTGGTAAATGGGAGTGCGATTGCACCTTTGATTCAGACTGCAATAATTTTGTCAATTTTTTTAATAAAATGTTAAAAAGATTTCAGATACTGTATTTAATATTTCCAGGGTTTCATAAATCAGTTTTAGACAGATGTTCTTCTAAACAGATACAAGCCTTCTGCGTTACTTGTAATACACATAAAATTGCTAGCTAGAATGTGATTCTTAAACAGGTTTTACTTAAAACCCAACAGTCAAAAGCACCAAGGTCTTGGGAAGGAGTCGTTCCTCCAACACCTCCTTCCTGAAATGACATGCACAGAAATAGAAATCTGTCTAGTTAAACAAGCTAGTAGAAACTAATCTCTTGCATGTTATAATTTTTATTCATTGAAATTTGGGCCCCAGAATACCCAAACCACCAAGAAAATTAATAAAACAGCCTTGCAAAAGTTGCTTCTGAAAAATGCTGAAGAGCTCCGAAGTCAGTCAAGGACAACAGAGGACTGACCTGCTGCAGTAGGAGCTCTACAGCATCATTCTGCAGTCATTTGCAATCAAAGGCTTGCTCTGAACTGCTAGTCAAACACCAGAGAAATGTGAACCTCTTTCTCTCCTGCAGCCCAACACTCTGGAAGTCAGTGGAGTTACACCAGTACTTAGTTGAGGATAACCGGCCAGCTGCTACGGCGATACAAGGATCAGATGTTCAGCCATCTCATCATTTCGTTAGGACAGTAAGTCCCTGTAAATGGTAGAGTGTTTTGTTTCTACTGACTGCACTTACATGCGCTTATTTTTTATATATAAAAATACGTATTCATACACATAAACAATATAAGCTTACATACACACATACATATGTATATCGCACACACACGTTACACACACAAAGCCCAAATTGCAGAGGGGAATATTTAAATTGGGCATCCACAGTTAGAAAGCCTGTTGTTCACAGAAAGCTGCTTAGGTAGCAAAAGCCGTCAGAGTCATTCTGCATACAGCCACACTGAAAAACAACGTTCTGGTTTAGGGAACTTCAGTCACTTTTTGTTGACTTAAATATAACAAACATTTCAAAAACCCAACAACTTCAGTGGAAGCCACAGGTTCCTCATTTTGAAATCCATCTTTTTTCCTTGTGCAAATCTAGCCTTCAAAATTGAAGTCTCAATTGGTTTGGTCTCTGCTCTCAGCTTAATTACATTTCAAGAAAGATAACTTACTGTAATACAAACTGCTCTCCATGTTTGTTGCTAAAATTTAGGCTGTGCACAACACTCCCTCTCCATGAACTGAATTCCAGTGCAATCCATTAAACATCTTACCGACACATAAAAATCATCAGTCTCTAGGGATCTCAGGTGCGTTGCTACATACATATTACAGCTTTCACAAGCTCAACTAACAGAGCCAGTTTTACCCTGCCTGCTTGGAAAGGCACTAATCTGGGATTAGCTTTGCATAATGCTACCTCAAGTACACAAGTCAACGTTTACAGCAAAGCAGATAAATAATCCCCCTTGCACACTTCTGTAGGGTAAATACTTGTTAAGAAAGTCTTAAAGTTCAACCATTCTGCAGAAAAGCTCTAAAAACTTGTATTTAAAAACACAGTTGACTAGGAGATTTGATACCTATCACATGACAAGTCCCAACGGGCTGCAATTCAGAAACCAAACCCTTACTGGTTTCAGAAAACACTCCTCTGTTTACCAAAGTCTAATTATACTTAAAGCATCTTAGCATAAGGAACTGGAGGATGTCCATCCAGAAAGCTCAGCTCTCTTGATCTGTTGCTCTGTTTGACGCCTACTAGAATCACCACCAGTCCTGCACTACTGTCACCCCAGAGAGATTAACTGGAGTGGGAGTCTGACCCAAAATGGAGTCATCCTTCGTTAACTGTGTCCACATTCTCAAGTCTACACCAAATGCATGACAGCTCACCAGAGGAAATAAAATTCCATCTGCTAAACAGAACTTCACTTCTTGTGAATGCTGAAAAAGACACAGAGTCCATATCCAAAAAATAAATTTGCCTAATACATGGAGTAGTTACCAGCAAACATAAACGATTTAAAAGAGTGAGAAAAACAACTTTGAATGATTTTGTATCAGGCTCGCTTAGATCATTTGTTAGAGCTGTGCTCACACAAGAACTTCTTTGTAGGGCTGAACAAATAGCCCACAATACCCTATTCAGCTTTAGTGCAATCCATAAGTATAAAAAGACAATTATCGCTAGTCAAAAATGTAAATTGGTCAACAAAAAGGGCTTATGGTTACTGTGACTGGCACTTCACTGCATAAGTGAGACAAAGCAAAACAAACTATTAGAGCATGAGGACATAACAAAATTAGGCACTGCAATCTCTGCACTCCGTAATCTGAGAAAAGGACAAAAGTCTCCTCTTTCTGAAGCTCTGAGGAGGCTGCTGAAGCACCCAAGTGTTGGGTCCACTTATGTCAAAGGAAACAGTTTAAGACAAGGCAGTTGGGTGCTTGCACTCTCACTTCAAGGAGCAGAATGTGGACTCACGTTCTATACTAAGGATTTTTTGAAGACTCCTTTCCAATGTGCTGGAACAACAAGGAAGCTGTTAAACTATTTTAATGATCTCACTGCTTTCGCAGACATTGTTTCAATCTTACCACTTCATACTTAAAGAGACCCTGGAACCCTGACTCTCATCTCCATCAAAGTTATTTGTCACACAGCTGCTAGAACCAGATTTATAGCTTAGACCGTTTTGCTGATGTTTTCTCCCAGTCACCTTAGTAACACATCATTTTCACTCTTTTGTCATTTCTTGCGTTTTAAACCAAATGCTCCAGTCCTGCCTGTATCCTGCTGCTTCTTTCTCCTCAACTTTTCTCATAACCATTCTTTCTTCTTTATCTACATTACTGTTCTTCAATTACAATACAGAGAACAAAAGACTAAACCCAGACTTTTACAGTGGGATAAGTAATTGCACTAAACTAGATAGACAGCGTTACACATCCGTAATAAGGTTTTGTTTCAGTCATCAATTGCTCTACATAGCCAACAGCTCACACAGGGAACAAGTTAACAGATTCTTGGCAAAGTAACAGTTTGGAGAGCACTTTCCCTCAAAAGTCAAAGACTGCCTGGCACACGAACACATTTAGGTACAGGACGAGATCAGTCTTGAAGTGAAACATTACATACCCTTTCAGCTCCGTACAACTATGTCACTCTTCACTGCTTCTTCTGTATTTGAAGCCAGTGGAACAGACAACTACGTCCTCAGCTCTGTAGACATTCAAGACCAAAACGATTGCTCTTCCAAACCTTTTGTCCCTATGGAGTAAGATAATACTGTTCATCATGTGATACAAAACTGACAGAGTCCCTAACTTGAAGGTTAATAACTTTCCTGAAGACGATAGAAAATAGAAAAAGTAACTGCTTGATTTTTTCCAGTCCTTTAACACTCATGGGAAGCATTCAATTAAAATAAATTAGGACACATCTGAAAGATGTTCAAAATCTCCATAGATTTAGCTATAATGGGTTCCTTCAACATGAGTGCATTTATTCCCATACTAAAAATGTTTTTCTAACTAAAATAGCTTAATCCCTCAAAGGAATAGTAATTCAGTTAAAGACCACAGGTTTCCTTTTTGTGGGTTATGCCTCTGTACACCAGACCTATTTTTCAATTCCTAGCCAAATACCATTTCAAAAAAGTCATCTTACAATTTACAGTTAAAATTTCCATTTTTCCAAAAAGACTTTGGGACATCTTTCAGGAAAGAATGATTTAATATTGTTGTAACACAAGTTTCAGGGATGCCACACATTTTCTTTTGAGGTTACTAAAATTTCTGTCCCTGCTGTTAAGGCCACATATATTAAACTGCTCTCTTTGGTGGATTTTCTCAGGTGAAACATGAAATATTGATGATGGTCTGCATAGATCCAGCAGTAGAATCAGGTGCTATAGTCATTACACAATATATAGATGAAAAGGCATGGAAGATGGTAGGAAAGACAAAATTCACGTTGTTCGTGTCTTTGCAGTGATCTCTTGCTGAAACTTCAAAAAAAAAAACATTTAAATAAAAGAAAGGAAATGGAAATAACCGGGAACATGAACATTATCAGTACAGTATCTCATGCTACAATGCAGATCACAGATCCGTTCTGCGCTCCTTATGCTGGCAGGAGGCAGCAAGCCTGGGGTGCAGATCACAGCTTACAGAATGAGACTGCTCCTCTGCCAACCGGGACGGTGCTCAACCAGCTGCTGAGAAAACCACTTCAAGGTTATCAGGGAGGGTGAAATACGCTGCTGAGAGGGTGACCTGAGGAGATCACAAGAGACCTTCTTAGTGTTACTGCTGTGCTGCTATGCTAACTTCAGTTTCCCAAGCGCCCAGCTCAACAATATCCAGATTCTGAATGAGACAGCATTACAATACACCGAACTTCACGTCCTCTCTCGAACAGGGATTCAGTGACAAGTCCTACTGCAGCACTGATCAGTGCCACAATAACGCACCTCCTGGGGAGGGCACGTCACGTATGCACAAGCAGTCCTTTCACCAAAACCGATGACTTGGAAAGACCGATAAGAGCAGAGAGAAAGGCTTTGGAGAGAGGGGCCACATAGCATTGGAAAAAAGACCGTAAGTTAATATTCAGGTGACTAAACAGACCCAGTATCTTTCACTTTCTTAGTTCCAGAAGGCTATATAGAAATCCACGCACACACTATCTGCCAGGATGTTTGTCTCACAGCCCTCCGACTGCATTCTGCGTTCAGAAGGTGGCAGTCAAGCTCCCTGACATCAGCCTCCCTACGCTACCAAGAGGCACAAGGGAAAGGAAGGTCACAGGAATTGTCACAAGATAACACATCCTGCACAAAAAAGGCCTGCTAAAATTTGTCTATGAAAGAACGAAGAGTTAGAAATGTAAGAGTATAACTCTAGCCTTAAGAATCGCCACCTGAGTCCTCCAGCAGCTGCTGGAGAGTGCAGATTTGATAGGAACTTTGCCTTTATGCCATCTTGTAAGTGCCGGGAAACAGCTTCCCCACAAGAGGATGCTTGAACTTGTTCAGCCATTGCCTCCAGAGTGCTGCTTTTGTAAGAGGAGGTACAGCACAGATGAAAGGGAAATAACAAAAGTAGCTAACAAACCCCATAGAAAGCAGTAGATGAAACATGCTCCTGAGACAACTACTTCTGCTTTTCACAGACGTTAACAGTCTCTAACTGGAACCAATTCAGGTTACATCACGGCTGCCTTGGCCTTTCAATGACAATATGCTGCCCATACAAGGTGAATCACAGAGGTTAACTCTGAGCCTCGTAAGAGAGAATAATATTCTTTTAACAAGTTTAAAACACACTGAACAACTGCCTGCCTTATTAATAACACCTTACTGTCTTCCAGATCCATCTGGTCAGCGCAGCACCAAAACCAGCAAGGTGCTGCCCCATGACTATAGTTGCAACCTGTTACAGGAATAAAAAAAAAAATTAAGTGTTGCAACAGCTTCAAGGCCATGCCCTTCGTTCTCATGGAATAGCAAAGTCCGTTCAGCTCACTCTTCTCCTCAAGTAACAGAAGTTAAAGTTCTAACCTGTAGATAATAGTATGTTTCCCATTGCCATTAGACCAGAAAAATCGGCCTACTCTTACTACACATCAGGACTAATAGTTTTTTGTTTTAAAACGAAAGCTTGTTAAGAAATAAGATGAGATCTCAAAATATGCAGAAATTATACAGAACATTCTAAGGAGAGGTATTCACAGGATGTAGTCAGAAATAGTTATGACATTCAAAAGATATTCAAAGACAACCACAGGAAAAAAAAGCTTTAAGGTGGAAATAGTGCAGATGTTCCAGCTAAGAGGCCTGCTTCCAGTATACTCCCCTTCCTCATTGCTACTAACCACTTAAAAGCTCCTAAGTTTCCTCCTATCCTTTCCCACCGAAATTACAAGTACCACTGATTTCAGCTGTTAAGTAGGACAAGAAGCTTAGCTCAAATTAATAAGTAGTGATCACCTTCCATTGCACAACTGGAAACATGTCTTTTCAAACTCATCTGAAAACATATGATGAAGCCATCATTACAACTGTCAGTTATGACCAACAAGGAATAAAGAAAAGTCCATCCCATGCTGCAGAAATAATGGATTGAAAGAAAGAAGACGGACATAGTGAAGCCCATTTCAATAGGCAAATTAATGCATTAAGAAGAGGTTATATATGCTATCATAAGGTAAGATGGTATAAAGCAGGAGAACCCCCAATCAACCTATCCAGCGGGAACTGGGGTGAAACAACCTTAGAAGACCAGAAGTCCTAAGGGTAACACAGTACCAAAAGCCACTGTTCAAACAAAATACATATGTTCCAAGGCATAAAAGAGTAATATCACACCTTCTCCACCTCAGAGTGCTCAACCCATATTATTAACGTTAACTAAACCAGGATACCCACTTGTTGGTAAGTGCATAGCAGAGAAAACAAGGACAGGAGAGAACCCTGAAGAAATGTCCTACGTGCAGTTCAAAGTGGATAACCTGGATTCACAGCACTTTACAGATAAACAGCCACTATCAAACAAACTTATTACCCCTTCCCTCAGGTCACCTACATGACTTGCCAAACATCTCAGAAGCAAAGCTGGCACAAAACGGGAATCTTACTGCTTTATCATCTTCTATAATCATTAGATGACATCGGCCAGAGAACTAAAAACCAGACAAACACATTTAGATGCTTAATTTCAGTCAGAAGAAAAGAGGTATTAAGAGTCTTCATGGCTTTGGGCCTAACCACCCAAGTCAGTAAGACAAGCCACGGTCTATAGGAACAAGGACAGTCAGCATGATGTAAAGGATGCAGTTAGCAACCCAGCTAGGAAAGCACAATACATTTCCACTGGAGAAGCAGACAAAGACCACCAGCATCTGACTCTTCACAGCTAGAAGGATGAATTTCTCACTGTGTCATCAGGCCTCGTCCCTTGGGCCAAAGCAGGGCGATTCTATCCTACAGTTTCCGGCGGTTTGCCCAGCGTGACGTGAAGCCTCCTGAGCAGAGCAGGTCTCCAGTGGGACGGGGGATGAATTAGCAGCAGCACAGCTATCGCCCTGAACGACGGCAACGAGCGGCCCCTCCCGCTTTTCCAGCGCCTTGGGACGGCTCCGGCCCCTCCCGCCCTCCTTCACCCTTGCAACGTTCAGCCTGCGGTCGCCTCCCGGTTACCTCACACGCAGCTCCCCCAGCCCGACAGCAACCCCGGCCGGGCCGGG